>NC_041384.1:64166072-64268551 GCF_002162155.2 Triticum dicoccoides | reverse complement strand
GTTCTCATTAAAGGGTGATGCTAAGATATGGTTTAATTCTCTTGATCCTGGTTGTGTGCGTAGTCCCCAGGATATGATTTATTACTTCTCTGCTAAATATTTCCCTGTTCATAAGAAACAAGCTGCTTTAAGGGATATATATATATATATATATATATATATATATATATATATATATATATATATATATATATATAATTTTGTGCAAATTGAAGAAGAGAGTCTCCCACAAGCTTGGGGGAGGCTTCTCCAATTACTTAATGCTTTGCCTGATCATCCTCTTAAGAAAAATGAAATATTTGATATCTTCTATAATGGACTAACCGATGCCTCTAGAGATTACCTGGATAGTTGTGCTGGTTCTGTTTTCAGGGAAAGAACATCGGATGAAGCTGAAATTTTATTAAACAATATGTTGACAAATGAAAATAATTGGACACCTCCGGAGCCAATTCCTGAGCCTATTCCTAAACCAACTCCGAAGAAGAGGGGTATTCTATTTCTCAGTCCTGAAGATATGCAAGAGGCAAAGAAATCTATGAAAGAAAAAGGTATTAAAGCTGATGATGTTAAGAATTTACCTCCTATTGAAGAAATACATGGTCTTAATTTACCGCCTGTTGAAGAAACATATAATCTTAATCCATTACATATTGAAGAAACTCATGGTCTTGATAACCCGACATAAGTAGTAAAGGTAAATTCTCTCTATAGATATGATAAAGCTGAAATCCCATTTACTAAATTTGCTAGCCCATGCTTAAATGAGTTTGATAAATTTATGGCTAAGCAAGAAGACTTTAATGCTTATTTTGGTATACAATTGAAATACAATTCAAATATGATTGAACACTTGGGTGATTATATGGCTAATGTCAAAGGTGAACTTAAACTTATTAGTAAACATGCTTCTATGGTTACCACTCAAGTAGAACAAGTACTTAAAGCTCAAAATGATTTGCTCAATGAATTGAATAGTAAAGATAATGATAATGCTATTAGAGTGGCTACTAGAACTGGTAGAATGACTCAGGAACCTTTGTATCCTGAAGGCCATCCTAAGAGAATTGAGCAAGATTCTTAGAGAAATAATATAGATGCACCTAGTCTGTCTAAAAAGAAGAAAAAGAAAAATGATAGGACTTTGCATTCTTCCAGTGATCCTATTGTTGAAACACCCGAGAATCCAAATGATATTTCTATTTCTGATGCTGAAACACAATCTGGTAATGAACCTGAAACTAGTGGTAATGTTAATGATAATGTTCATAATGATGCTCAACCTAGTAATAATAATGATATAGAAATTGAACCTGCTATTGATCTTGATAACCCACAATCAAAGAATCAACGTTACGATAAAAGACTTTGTTGCTAGGAAACATGGTAAAGACAGAGAGCCTTGGGTTCAAAAACCCATGCCTTTTCCTCCCAAACCATCTAAGAAAAAGGATGATGAGGATTTTGAGCGCTTTGCTGAAATGATTAGACCTATCTTTTTGCTATTCGATTAACTGATATGCTCAAAACCAATCCTTATGCTAAGTACATGAAAGATATTATTACTAATAAAAGAAAGATACCGGAAGCTGAAATTTCCACCATGCTTGCTAATTATACTTTTAAGGGTGGAATACCAAAGAAACTTGGAGATCCCGGTGTACCAACTATACCATGCTCCATTAAAAGAAATTATGTTAAAACTACTTTATGTGATCTTGGAGCCGGTGTTAGTGTTATGCCTCTCTCTTTATATCGTAGGCTTGATTTGAGTAAGTTGACACCTACTAAAATATCTTTGCAAATGGCTGATAAATCAACTGCTATACCTGTCGGTATTTGTGAGGATGTGCCTGTTGTAGTTGCAAACGTTACTATTTTAACGGACTTTTTTATTCTTGATATTCCCGAGGACAATAGTATGTCTATTATTCTTGGAAGACCCTTTTTGAATACTGCAGGGGCTGTTATTGATTGCACTAAAGGCAATGTCACTTTTCATGTTAATGGTAATGAGCATACGGTACACTTTCTGAGGAAACAACCTCAAGTTCATAGTATCAACTCTATTGGAAAAATTACATCGATTATATTTGGAGGTTTTGAATTTACTCTTCCTACTGTCATGAAGAAATATGATATTCTTATTATTGGGGATGTGCATATCCCCGTTGACGTAACATAGTGTTATTCGAAATTTCTCCGGTTCCATGTTATTCGGAATGAGTTCTTTAACAAGACTTGATCAACCTTGTTATTGGATTCCTGTTGATGATCATGAGATGGATGAAACTAGAAGGCACAACCTTCTGTACCCCACTTTTACTTTCTGTTATTTATATTAAATAAAATAAAATAAATATTTTTCTGTTTGTTATCTGATTATCCGTGCAATATAAAAAATACCTCAAAAATAAAAGTTCTCCAAATGCCCTGAAATTTAAATATGATTTTTTCTAGAATATTTAAGAATATTTGGCACTGAGAACACAACAGGGGGTCAACCACCTGCCCACGAGGGTGGAGGGCGCGCCCTACCCCCCTGAGCGCACCCCCCTGCCTTGTGGGCCCATGGTGGCCCTCCTCCACTTATTCTTTCACCCATACACTTCTTCTTCCTCCCACAAACACAAATATCCAACTCAAACACGAGTTCTAGCTCATCTTGCTCCCATTTTCAATCTCCTTGCTCAAAGCACCTCTCACAAAACTGCTTGGGGAGATTGTTCCTTGGTATGTGACTCCTCGATTGGTCCAATTAGTTTTTGTTCTAGTGCTTTATTCATTGCATATTTTTGCTACTTAGGTGACCCTGTTCTTGAGCTTGCATGTCAAATTTATATGGTTCCAAGTAGTTTTGATGCATGATATAGGCCCTAGGCACTTGTAGGAGTAGTTGCTATCAATATTATTGAGTTTGGTTTACTTTTATTTTGAAGTTACTAAAAAAATTCAGAATTTTTCAGAGGAAGAAATATGCTTAGGGAAATGTTCCAAGGTGGTTCTTCAAGGAAGCAAGGACCCAGGCTTGCAATGCGTGATGCTGATGACGAGCCACCAAGAGACGCTCCAGTGCGTCCTTGTGAATGGCCCTCTGAGAACTTTATGGATCGAGCGGGAATTAAGGAAGAATTCAACGCATATTTGCGTAACGCTGATCTCGAAAGCTTCGAGGAAGAAAAGTGCAGCCAGTATCACAACCTCACCAGTACCTTCGTGAGGAGGTTTGAATTTTCAACTTCACGTAATTCCCCAACTGTCCTGTTTGAGCTTTATGAAAATTCTTATACTATGGACTTAGAGGATTTTACCACTGCATGCAAACTTCCACAATGGGGTAGTATAAGGGATCCTCGCAAATCTGAATTTTGAGATTTTCTTGCTAGTATAACTGTGGGAGATCTAGAGATATTACACAAGCTACCATAAGGAGCATTCACTTTCCTGCTATACATTATTTTGCTCTCTTCATAGGTAGATGCATCAATGGTAAAGATGAGGCATGAGGGAGTCCTGGATTAGGGGGTGTTCGGATAGCCGGACTATACCTTCAGCCGGACTCCTGGACTATGAAGATACAAGATTCAAGACTTCGTCCCGTGTCCGGAAGGGACTTTCCTTGGCGTGTAAGGCAAGCTTGGCAATACGGATATATAGATCTCCTACCATTGTAACCGACTTTGTGTAATCCTAACCCTCTCCGGTGTCTATATAAACCGGAGGGTTTTAGTCCGTAGGACAACATAGACAACAACAATTATACCATAGGCTAGCTTCTAGGGTTTAGCCTCTCTGATCTCGTGGTAGATCTACTCTTGTACTACCCATATCATCAATATTAATCAAGCAGGACGTAGGGTTTTACCTCCATCGAGAGGGCCCGAACCTGGGTAAAACTTCGTGTCCCTTGCCTCCTGTTACCATCCGGCCTAGACGCACAGTTCGGGACCCCCTACCCAAGATCCGCCGGTTTTGACACCGACATTGGTGCTTTCATTGAGAGTTCCTCTGTGTCGTCGCTGTCAGGCTCGATGGCTCCTACGATCATCAATAGTGATGCAGTCCAGGGTGATACCTTCCTTCCCGGACAGATCTTCGTCTTCGGCGGCTTCGCACTGCGGGCCAATTCACTTGGCCATCTGGAGCAGATCGAAAGCTATGCCCCTGGCCGTCAGGTCGGATTTGGAAGTTTAAACTACACGACTAACATCCGCGGGGACTTGATCTTCGACGGACTCGAGCCACTTCCGAGCGCGCCGCACTGTCCCGACGAGCATGATCTAGCTCTGCTGCCGAACAGTGCCCTGGAGGCCGCACCCGCATCGGCTTCGACCCTTAATTCGGAGCCAACATCGCCGATCAAGGATGGGCGGTTGGACGCCACCTCGGGGGCTGCGATCCCAACGGTGATTGAGCCGAACACCAGCCCGCACTCTGCGAGACTCGTGACTCCAAGGAGTCGGACTCCTCTTCGGACTCCGAACCCTCCATGTCCCTGCCGATCGAATCCGATTGGGCGCCGATCATGGAGTTTACTGCCGCGAACATCTTTCAGCACTTGCCTTTCGGCGATATTCTAAAGACACTGAAGTCTCTCTCTTTGTCAGGAGAGCCCTGGCCGGACTACGGTCAGCAAGGTTGGGGTACGGACGATGAAGAAATTGAAAGCCCACCCACCACCCACTTTGTAGCCACTGTCAACGATTTAACCAACATGCTCGACTTCGACTCCGAAGACATTGACGGTATGGACGCTGATGGAGGAGATGATGAAGAACCAGCGCCTACTAGGCCCTGGAAAGCCACCTCGTCATATGACATATACATGGTGGACACCCCAAAAGAAGGAGATGGCGATGGAATAGCGGAGGATGACCCCTCCAAGAAACAGCCTAAGCGCTGACGTGAGCGGCGCCGCTCAAACTCCCGCCAAAACAAATGCGGCGATTCTAGCACGGGAGATAATAATACTCCGGAAAGTGCCGAAGAAAACCCCCTCCAGCAAGATTTAGCACAGGAGGATGGAGAAACCAGCCCTCAGGAGAGAGCGGCTGACATTGAGGTCGAGGACGATAATTATATGCGTCCCTCCGAAGACGAGGAAAGCCTCGACGACGACGAATTCGTCGTGCCAGAGGATCCCGTCGAGCAAGAGCGTTTTCAACGCAGGCTTATGGCCACGACAAGAAGCCTCAAGAAAAAACAACAACAACTTAGAGCTGATCAAGATTTGCTAGTCGACAGATGGACTGAAGTCCTTCCGGCCGAGGAGCATAAACTCGAACGCCCCTCCAAGAGCTACCCAAAGCGCAGGTTGCTACCCCGATTAGAGGAGGAAGCACTTGATGCGGCCGACCGGCCACCTCGTGGCCGCGACAGAGAGGCCTCTCGGCCCTCCACTCAAGCCGCACCCCGTACCAAGGCACGTGAATATGCGCCGAACTTATGAGATATGCTGGAGGACAAGGCAAGGCAAACAAGATCGATCTACGGATCGCGTGGGAGCCCCATGGCTCAAGACGGTAACCGTCATGCCGGCCACAAATTCGGCAGGGCCGAACACAGTAGACAAAGCTCATTGGAGCTACGTCGTGATATAGCCTAGTACAGAGGCGCCGCACACCCACTATGCTTCACAGACGAAATAATGGATCACAAAATCCCCGAGGGTTTCAAACCCATAAACATCCAATCATATGATGGCACAACAGATCCTGCGGTATGGATCGAGGACTATCTCCTTCATATCCACATGGACTGCGGCGACGATTTCCATGCCATCAAATACCTCCCACTCAAGCTTAAAGGACCATCTCGGCATTGGCTTAATAGCTTGCCAACAGGATCAATCAGTTGTTGGGAGGACCTGGAAGCCGCATTCCTCGACAATTTCCAGGGCACTTATGTGCGACCCCCAGACGCCGATGACCTAAGTCACGTAATTCAGCAGCCAGACGAATCGGCCAGGCAATTCTGGACATGGTTCCTAACAAAGAAAAATCAAATAGTCGACTGTCCGGATGTTGAGGCCCTAGCAGCCTTCAAGCACAATATCCGTGACGAGTGGCTGGCCCGGCACCTTGGACAGGAAAAGCCGAAATCTATGGCAGCACTCACGACAATCATGACCCGCTTTTGCGCGGGAGAAGACAGCTGGCTTGCTCGTAGCAACAATATGACCAAGCACCCTAGTAACTCGGACACCAGGGATAGCAGTGGCAGGTCACGTCGCAACAAGCAGAAGCGCCGCATTAACGGCGACAATGCTGAGGATACGGCAGTTAATGCCGGATTCAGAGGCTCTAAATCCGGTCAGTGGAAAGAGCCATTCAAAAGGAATCCTAGGGGCCTGTCCAGTTTGGACCGAATACTCGACCGCTTATGCCAGATATATGGCACCCCTGAAAAGCCGGCAAATCACACCAACAGGGATTGTTGGGTGTTCAAGCAGGCAGGCAAGTTAAACGCCAAAAATGAAGACAAGGGGCTGCATAGCGATGACGACGAGGAGCCCCGACCGCCGAACAACAGTGGACAAAAGGGTTTCCCCCCACAAGTGCGGACGGTGAACATGATATACGCAACCCACGTCCCCAAAAGGGAGCGGAAGTGTGCGTTAAGGGACGTATACGCGGTGGAGCCAGTCGCCCCAAAGTTCAACCCATGGTCCTCCTGCCCGATCATGTTCGATCGAAGGGACCATCCCACTAGCATCCGTCATGGCGGATTCGCCGCATTGGTTCTAGACCCAATTATTGACGAATTTCATCTCACTAGAGTCCTTATGCACGGCGGCAGCAGCCTGAACCTGCTTTACCAGGATACAGTGCAGAAAATGGGCATAGATCCCTCGAGGATTAAGCCCATCAAAACAACCTTTAAAGGTGTAATACCAGGTGTAGAGGCCAACTGTACAGGCTCAGTCACACTTGAAGTGGTCTTCGGATCTCCGGATAATTTCCGAAGCGAGGAGTTAATCTTCAACATAGTCCCGTTCCACAGTGGTTATCACGCACTGCTCGGGCGAACCGCATTCGCCAAGTTCAATGTGGTACCGCACTATGCATACCTTAAGCTCAAGATGCCAGGCCCTCGAGGAGTAATTACGGTCAATGGAAACACCAAACGCTCCCTCCGAACGGAGGAGCGCATGGCGGCCCTCGCAGTGGAAGTACAAAGCAGCCTCTCCAGGCAGTTCTTCAGTCCGGCCACTAAACGACCGGACACCGTCAAGCGTGCCTGGAGTAACCTACAACAAGACCGCCTGGCACGATCCGAGCAGGCGTAGCAATGCGGCCCCAACCCCAACCCTCACAAAAAGGCGACGCCAGTACTTCACGTACATAACTACGCTCTAGAGATACCATGGGTACAGGGGGAGGGACACCATCACGGCACGCCCGAAACACGGCTTAAACCGTACCACGAGCTGCCGATTTTTAAATTTTCTCTTACTTTCAGGACTCCATCCTTCGAAAGGCCTGTTCGGCAGTTCAATTGCCGCACAAACTATGCAAGAACCAGGGAAGCAGACAAGTCATGCCACATTACGGAACTCCTAGGTGGTCTCTATCACGAGCAGTATACCTGTTCCGCATACTATTCCGCAGCTTGCCCCTGGAACGGACATGTTAAATAGTCCAACCTTTCACTTATCGCATTATTTGTATCGTTCTGCTTCGATCGCAGCCCTTTTTAATAAACAATGCATAGCTTTTGTCTATTTTTGCATTACCTTTTCTTCTTCTTTATATATATATGTTCCTTAACGACATGTTGCATCCGTACACGTTGGTACGGCCAAAATACGCCAGGGGCTTTAGTACCCCTCAATATGGTGTGAGAAGTCCGAACACTTTAACAAGTGCGACACCCCGAACTTATAGCATTATATGCATCGGCTCCGAATCATGTCTTGGGTCAATAGTTGGGTTTGCCTGGCTCCTATGTTTTGGTGCCTTATGTTCCGCTATATCGGTTAAGGTAGCACTAGGAGAACCACTGCGATTGTGCCCCAGTTGAGCTGGGTCGAGCACCTCAGTGGAGAAAGCTAAAACTGACTATCATGATGAAGCTAGAGCTGGTCGCTGTTCGAGAGGTTTTTCGAGTCCCTAAACACTTATGCCGCTTAGGGCGAGGAGCCGGCTCTGTCCGGCCAAGGCATGGATAGCGCCCCGAACTCGGTCTTCCGAATACCAGGGGCTTCGCCGAAATTTAAAATTATAGAATTCTATGGCTAAGTGAGAGTGTTCACGCATTATAGTCCGATTGCCTTGTTCGTTGAGCTGAGCGCCTCCCTCGAATGACCCAAACATGGGAAAAAGAGCGCTCAAGTTTATCCCCGAACACCCCAGCACTAGCGGCATGGGGGCAGAAGCCGACGACTCGCCATCTCTCAGAATTGATAAACATCCGCACGGAAGGTAATATTTTAAATTCCAACTGCATTGCCTAGCGCATATGAACAAGTTTTCAGCGCACAGGACAAAACGAGCAAGTTTCACTCAAAAATTACATCCCTAGAACATTCATCCGCCACAAGGCAGGCACCCTTCAGAACATCCTTATAGTAATTCTCGGGCTTGCGATGCTCTTTCCCCGGCGGTGGCCCGTCCTTCACAAGCTTCTTAGCATCCAGCCTGCCCCAGTGCACCTTAGCACGGGCAAGGGCCCTACGGGCACCTTCAATATAGACGGAGCGCTTGATGACTTCGAGCCTTGGACAGGCCTCCACCAGTCGCCGCACCAGCCTGAAATAGCTCCCATGTAGAGCCTCTCCAGGCCACAGCCGAACTAGGAGGCCCTTCATGGCTTGTTCGGCCGCCTTGTGGAGCTCGACCAGTTGCTTCATCTGGTCGCTCAGGGGCACGGGGTGTCCGGCCTCAGCAAACTGAGACCAGAACACCTTCTTTGTCGAGCTGCCCTCCTCGGCTTGATAGAATACGGCGGCATCGGACACACTCCGGGGAAGATCTGCGAACGCTCCTGGATAGCTCCGGATTCGGGTAAGTAACAAGTAACTCACGTTTATGTGTTTGCTTTGCATAAATAATGCCTTACCCGCCGCTATCTTCTTGACCTCATCCAACTCCTGGAGGGTCTTCTGGGATTCGGCCTTGGCAGACTTGGCATTTTCAATAGCCACCGCGAGCTCGGACGCTCGCGTCTTTGAGTCAAGCTCCAAACTCTCATGTTTTTCATGAGAACCTGGAGCTCTTGCCACACCTTGCCAACCTGGGCCTCATACTTCTCCCGCTCGGTGCGCTCCGTGGCCGCCTTGTTCTCGGCCTCGAGCAGCGCTTGCTTAAGGGTCGCCACCTTAGACGTGGCCCCTACAATAGCCACGATAATCCTGTCATTTTTTGCAATTGCACCTTTTTATATATATTTAAACAAGGTATTTCTTACCTTCATTGTCCTCGAGCTGCTTCTTGGCACACCCGAGATCTTGCTCGGACCACTCGAGGTTCTGCTTTAGCATGTCCACTTCCGCAGTCAGTACGGCGGACGCAAGCAGAGAAGCCTGCATATGCATATTGACTCCTTGTTGTTAGACTCCTGCGAATTTTATTTGATCCTCTATTCGGATTTTCTTCCCGAACGCCAAACAGAGCATCAGGGGCTACTGTCTATGCGGTAATATTATTTACACATTCTTTACTTACCTCAAAGCCTGTTAAAAGGCTAGTACAAGCTTCAGTCAGTCCGCTCTTGGCGGACTGAACCTTCTGGACCACCGCACTCATAATAGTGCGGTGCTCCTCGTCGATGCAGGCGCCTTGGAGCGCCTCCAACAGATTGTCCGGCGCCTCCGATTGGACGGGGGACACCGGCACGGTGGGCTTGCTCCTCTTGGAAGGAGATCCCCCGCCGGACTCTGGAACCTTTGAAGGTTCCGAAGCGGTGTCCGGCCTAGAGCCGGACTTGGAGCCCCAGGGGGTTTCATCCCATTTACTCCTGGAGTCCGGGAGGTCGCCTTGCGGCGCCTCCAGGACCACCTCCTCTCGGCTTGGAACCTGTTGGGACAACACTTCGGCGTCGTCCGTAGGACGGGAGGAGGAAGCCGTCGGAAGCGAGTTCACATCCGACGAATCCAGTGAGCCGCTCGATGACGCATCGAGACGGTCTTTGGGTGGGCTGCATAAACATATTCGACATAAGAGAAAGCTGTGCAATAAACGAATACTATGAATTACTCTGGTATCCGGATACTTACGATTTTGCCAGGGGCTTGGCCCTGGGCTGCCACTCCTCTCGCCATCATCGGCGTCGGTGGAGTAGTCCGGAGGAAGGGTTTTCCCCTTCTTGGACCCTCCGGCCTCCCCAGAGAGGGCGGCCTTCCTTTTCTTCTCTCCTCCCGCTGGAGGGGGAGAGGTCTCTTCTTCTTCCTCCTCGTCTTCACCGGAGGAATGCGCCTCGGAACCGTCGGATGATGGATCTGACACCTCCTGGCGCCGGGCACTCTTTCGAGTCCCCGTGGCCTTTTTCGCGGCCTTCTTCTCCGGCACCACATAGGGTGCCGGAACCAGCAGCTTCGCCAAGCGAGTGTCCGCTGGGCCTTCGGGCAAAGGAGTCGGACAGTTGATCTGTCCGGACGTCACCTGCCAATCCTGTCAAAGGTAAGGGAGCTTAGATCCCGCATGGAGTCAAACTATGAAAAACTGATACCCTGTAAAAGGAAAAAAACAGCTTACCGCATGAGCGTGACGCTGCATACTGAATCCGCGATCCTCAGTAGCGGATGCGGGGGCCTCGGCGCCCTTGAAAAGCACCTTCCAGGCATCTTCGTACGTCGTGTCGAAGAGCCTGCTCAGAGTCTGGTGCCGCGCCGAGTCGAACTCCCACAGGTTGAAAGCCCGTTGTTGACACGGGAGGATCAGGCGGATGAGCTTAACCTGGACTACATTGACAAGCTTGAGCTTCTTGTCTACCAGGGTTTGGATGCATGTTTGGAGTCCGGTCAGCTCTCCTTTCTTACCCCACGATAGGCCCGTCTCCTTCCAGGAGGTGAGCCGCGTAGGGGGTCCGGATCGAAACTCGGGGGGTGCGACCCATTCAGGGTCGCGCGGTTCGGTGATGTAAAACCACCCCGATTGCCACACCTTCAGGGTCTCCACAAAGGAGCCCTCGAGCCATAGGACGTTGGCCATCTTGCCCACCATGGCGCCTCCGCACTCCGCCTGGTTGCCGCGCACCACCTTCGGCTTGACGTTGAAAGTCTTGAGCCATAGGCCGAAATGGGGGCGGATGCGGAGGAAAGCCTCGCACACGACGATAAACGCCGAGATGTTGAGGACAAAGTTCGGGGCTAGATTGTGGAAATCTAGGCCGTAGTAGAACATGAGCCCCCGGACAAATGGGTGGAGAGGGAAGCCCAGTCCACAGAGGAAATGGGGGAGGAACACCACCCTCTCATGGGGCCTAGGGGTGGGGATGAGCTGCCCCTTTTCGGGAAGCCGGTAAGCGATGTCGTTAGACAGGTATCCGGCCTTCCTCAGCTTTTTGATGTGTCCCTCCGTGACGGAGGAGACCATCCACTTGCCTCCCGCTCCGGACATGGCTAGAGAAGGTTGAGGTGGGGAGTGCGGACTTGGGCGCTGGAGCTCGAGTGCGCGAGAATGGATAGGCAAAGGAGGAAGAAGGCGTAGGAGAAAAGGTGGATCCTTATCCCCTTATATGGGTAGACGCAACTATGTGTCCCCACCAGCCTGGTAAAACTCGCCTATCTCCCAGCGCCGTAATAAATGGCGCAGTTGGGTTACCCACCCCCGTATTGATGAGAATCCCGAAATGAGGGGACACAATCTCTGCTTTAACAAGAGGTGCCAAGGAAACCGCCTCGCATGACGTGCTGAGGTGGGATAATGAAACGACTCGGATAAAGGCTTGGCCGTGGTATGACACACTACGGAATACGTCAGCAGATTAGATTTGTGTAAATGTTACTCTCTCTATGGCAATATGTGGAAACTTATTTTGTAGAGCCGGACACTATCTTTGTGTTCAAAATCTTCTATGAAGTACTTGGAGGAGGAACCCGCCTTGCAATGTCGAAGACAATCTGCGCGCCGGACTCGTCGTCATTGAAGCTTGGTTCAGGGGCTACTGAGGGAGTCCTGGATTAGGGGGTGTTTGGATAGCCGGACTATACCTTCAGCCGAACTCCTAGACTATGAAGATACAAGATTGAAGACTTCGTCCCGTGTCCGGAAGGGACTTTCCTTGGTGTGGAAGGCAAGCTTGGCGATACGGATATACAGATCTCCTACCATTGTAACCGACTTTGTGTAATCCTAACCCTCTCCGGTGTCTATATAAACTGGAGGGTTTTAGTCCGTAGGACAACATAGACAACAACAATCATACCATAGGCTAGCTTCTAGGGTTTAGCCTCTCTGATCTCGTGGTAGATCTACTCTTGTACTACCCATATCATCAATATTAATCAAGCAGGACGTAGGGTTTTACCTCCATCGAGAGGGCCCGAACCTGGGTAAAACTTCGTGTCCCTTGCCTCCTGTTACCATCCGGCCTAGACGCACAGTTCGGGACCCCCTAACCGAGATCCGCCGGTTTTGACACTGACAAGGCATGTCACATGTGTGTCCCGGATCTCAGTATTCTTAGGAGTGCTGTGTTAGGAGACCAATCTTATAATTTGGGAGCCATTGTTGCACGTAGGTTGCATCTTAATAGATTTAATGGAGTTTTGCTTGGAGGAATTTATGCAACCCGCATAGCTAATTTTCTTGGTGTAGCCATATGCAAAGATGATATTGAATTACCTCCTGCTTATCTAGATTTTAATGCTATGGTTCACCACCAGTTTGTCGAGAGGAATGAATCGCCTCTCCAGTATCGACTAATCTTTGACAGATGTCGTGCTGTCCATATTACTCTCCCTGCACCTGCCTTCTTTGATCATCAGGAAAAAGGAAGATATACTATTACCAGAGAGGAGGCAGATGAGTACGAGAGGAGAGCTGAGGCCGCTCGTCGCCACACTGCAGCTCAGCACGCGATAGCCGCTGCATCGCAGTACGACCCCAGCTACTATTAAGGATATCCGCCAGGCCAATCGTGGCCATAGACCAACTTAGTCCAAAAGCCTAAGCTTGGGGGAGTACGTATTTCCCACCGACATTACATTTATGTTCAGACACTCATTGCTAGATGTCGGTGCTCATACTTTTTCATTGTATCATCCATGCTAGTTTATTTCCTTTTTATGCTTTCTTCTTGTGTGTTTAATAAACCTTAAGAAAAACCAAAAAAAATTAAGTCGTAGCTTTTAGTTAGTTTAATTTCCATGCTTCTAGTAGTAATTAAAAAGAAAACCCAAAAATATTTCTTGTTCTTCTTTTGCTTGTTGGGAGCTTTCCTGTGTAAATAGTTTTATTTCTTTTCTTTTCTTTGGGGGTCGATAGGAGAAGACCATAATTAAATTGTTGAAGTGGCTCTTATATGCATTATTGTTGATCTGACAAAAGAGCCCATATTACCTTGTCTTCTCCTGTTTATTGAATGCCTGCAGATTCCAGCTTAGTCCAATGCACGTGCACTATTATTATTATTCACATTGTTCTGTCATGCAAGTGAAAGGCAATTATGACGATATATGATGGACTGACTGAGATGAGAAAAGCTGGTATGAACTCGACCTCTTTTGTTTTTGTAAATATGATTAGTTCATCGTGCCTGATTCGGCCTATTATGAATAAACATGTTTGCAATGACAATTAAAGATCATAGTTTCTTGTGCCATGCTTGATTAGCTATGCGTTATAATGGTTTACCTTGCGTGACAACATGCTATTGAGATAGTTATGATGTGGTATGATAGGGTGGTATCCTCCTCTGAATGATTTAAGTGACTTGACTTGGCGCATGTTCACACATGTAGTTGAAACAAAATCAACATAGCCTTCACGATATTTATGTTCATGGTGGATTATATCCTACTCATGCTTGCATTCGGTGTTGATTAATTTAATGCATGTTCATGACTGTTGTCGCTCTCTAGCTGGTCGCTTCCCAGTCTTTTGCTAGCCTTTACTTGTACTAAGTGGGAATACTGCTTGTGCATCCAATCCCTTAAACCCCAAAGTTATTCCACATGAGTCCACTATACCTACCTATATACGGTATCTACCTGCCGATCCAAGTAAATTTGTATGTACCAAACTCTAAACCTTCAAATAAATATCATGTTTTGTATGCTCGAATAGCTCACGTATCAACTACGGTTGTCTGTATCTTCCATGTTAGGCGGGTTATTCTCAAGAGGAGTGGACTCCGCTCCTCACTCACGAGATAGATGGCTGGTCACCGGGATGCCCAGTCCCATGCTGTATGCAAACTAAATCAAAATAATTGCAAAAAACTCCCCCTGGGACTCTTGTTAGTTGGAGGCACTCGTTGTTTCTAGTAAGCCATGAATTGATGCTTGTTGGTGGAAGGGGGAGTATAAACTTTACCATTTTGTTTGGGAACCGCCTATAATGTGTGTAGCATGGAAGATATCGCCATCTCTTGGTTGTTATGTTGACAATGAAAGTATACCGCTCAAAATATTATTCATCTCTATTTCAAAACCGAGCTCTGGCACCTCTACAAATCCCTGCTTCCCTCTGCGAAGGGCCTATCTATTTACTTTTATGCTGAGTCGTCATCCTCTTATTAAAAAGCACCAGTTGGAGAGAACCATTGTCATTTGCATTCATTATTGTTAGTTTATATTGAGTATGACTTGACTGGATCTCTTTTACCATGAATTACAATGTCTAGTCAGTCCTTGGTCTTTAAAGGTGCTCTGCATTTATGTTTTGCGGTCTCTAAAAGGGCTAGCGAGATACCATCTTGTTATATCATATTATGGTTGTTTTGAGAAAGTGTTGTCATCCGAGATTTATTATTATTGCTTGCTAGTTGATTATGCTATTGATATGAGTAAACTTGAGACCTAAGCGTTATTGCAAATGTGGTTGGTTATAATCTTTGCTAAAAACTTGAATGCTGGCTTTACATATTTACAACAACAAGAGCAAACAGAGTTTGTAAAAGTTTTTTTATCACATTCAGTTTGTCAACTGAATTTCTTGAGGACAAGCAAAGGTTTAAGCTTGGGGGAGTTGATACGTCTCCAACGTATCTACTTTTCGATGCTTTGAGCAATGTAGTTATATTTCAACTCATGTCGTTCCGGGATGCTCATGAGTTGTGGACAAAGCTTCAAGATAAATATGGCGTGTCCAAGTTTTGTGGGGATGAATGTTCTCCCTCCACCTCCGGCCGTGTTGTGTTCTCAACTTCTTCTACTTCACCTACGTGTGGTTTGCCACAAGGTAATGACATGGTGAGTAGTGGTGTTCATTGCAATGATGATAGTGGGCTCATTGTTGATAATCCTTCGTCACTTTCTTATTGCAATGCTTCATCTTTGGACTTTAGCACTTCGAGCACTCCAAATGTTTCACATGCTTGTGTTGATCGTCCTTGCATATCATGTAGAAATTGCTTGACTAAATCTCATGATGATATGCTTGCTATATCTTGTTGCCATGATGAAAATGCATGTATTTCCTCGAGTTGTTGTGCTAACAATGTAGAGGAAACCCAACACTCCATGGAACAAGATGTGGTCATGGATGGTGCTTCAAGGGATCCTAAATCATCATCTATTGCATTTCTCCTTATGGGCCAAGGCTTCAAAGGTATCTCCCACTTTGAATCCCAATATATCTTGTGATGATATTGATGATGGCAAGAGTGATGATGATGTTGATTATCATGAAGAGAATGATGATGTTGCCTCCTTAAAAATTAAGGGGGAAATGATTTTTAAAGCTCTTCTTAAGAATAAAATTGCTCGTTCCAACTTCATGGAAATCATGTCTATTGCTACTGAGGGCAAGAAATATATTGATGAGTTGGAATCTCGTCTTGAGGAGCATGAGGTCACCATTGATATAATGGAAGGTCATGAGCATGATTACGCTAATGAGATTGCGGACCTCTCTCAAGCTCTTGAACTTGAACAAACCACCAAGGAGTCTCTTGAGGGGCTTTTGCTCTAGAATTATCTAGAGTGAGGGAATCTCGTGATAGAGCTCTTGTGGTGGCCAATGATTTTGAAACTAAAAATGCTAAGCTTGAAGTTTCTCATTCTAGACTCCTTGAGGATTTTGAGCACCTCGAAAATGGCTCAAGGGTCATTAAGGGTGAGCTCATCAAACTCACCGAGTCTCATGCTCAACTTGAAGCTTCTTATTTAAAATAGCTTTCCAAGTTGTCCTCTCCTCTTGTTGTTAATGATGATGCTTGTGCTACTAACTCTATTACTTGTGAAGCATCCATTTTGAAGGAGAATGTTGAGCTATGGGCTCAACTTGAGTTGCTATATAGCAATTATGGGAAATTGGAAGAAAGTCATGAAAAGCTCTCAAGCTCTCATGATGATCTTCTAGTATCCCATAATGTGCTAAAGATAGCTCATGAGGCCATGATTGCTAAGGTAACATCTAGTGAGCCTCATGTGGATACTAGCACTACTTCTAGTCAAAATGCTATGTTGCCATGTGCTAGTCCTTGTAATTCATCTACTCACAATGTTGGTACATCTTGTGATGAATTGCTTTCCTTGCCTTGTTGCTCTAACAATGAAGCTTATACTTCCTCTAGTACTTGTGTTGAGACTAACCATGTAGAGGAAATCAAAGAGCTCAAGGCCCAAGTCACTTCTTTGAAGAAAGACTTGGAAAAGAGTCATGAAGGGAAATTCACACTCAACAATATCTTGAGTGTGCAAAAATCCGCCAATGACAAAGGTGGACTTGGATTCAACTCCAAGAAGAAGAATAAGTCCAAGATGAACAAAAAGAAGGGCCAAGAGCAAGTCAAGAATTCGTCCAAGATTGTTTGCTTCAAGTGCAAAGTAGAAGGGCATCATGTTAGATCTTGCCCATTGAAGAAGAAGGCCATTAGTGACAAGCAACGAGGGAAGCGGCCACAAGTTCGATATCATGCTCAACCACAAGTTGAAGAAAGTCCTCTTCCCAAGAATCCTCAAGCTAATGCTTCTCAAGTTGGGAAATCAAGTGAGAAGAAAGTGAAGAGTAGACGTTGCTACTTATGTCGTGAGAAAGGTCACCTCGCCTCTTCATGCACTAGTGGTAACTTATCCAACCCAATTATTATTGATGACATCTATTCTCTTGGGAAGGATAAGGTTGGCAATGTGTTTGCCAAAGTTGTTGGTACTCAAAGTGGTGTCAAGAAGAGAACCATTTGGGTAGCCAAGCCTATTGTGACTAACCTCTTAGGACCCAACTTGGTTGGGGACCAACAAGCTCAAACTTGATCAATAGGTGTTGTTGGAGGGCATTGGAGACTTGGCTACTTTATGAAGAATTAAGGGGACTTCATCATTCTAATTGTCTCAAGCCAAGTCATTTGAATTATCAAGTTTCTATCTTTTATCCAATGTTCCTCCATGCGGTAACTCGTGCTTAAAGTGTTTACATTGATAGTTACTTACCCCTTTGCATGTTTGGTTTTGTTCCTTGCATGTGTTTGTATATGTTGTGCTTCCAACTTGATTATCTTGAGCAATCAAGTATGTGTGTGTTGGTTTGCACATCATGTACGTGTGTGTCATGCATTGAGCCTTTTGCATCTTGTTCATTTCTTAGTTGGCTCTTGTGAGAGATTAATGGAATATCCCATTATGGGGGAGTGATGTGCTTTGTGCACCTCACAATCCTATATATGTGTGTACATGAGTAATACCATCTAGTATTGATATTTCAAGATTATCTAGTCGCTATGT
Organism: Triticum dicoccoides; assembly: GCF_002162155.2. Classification (NCBI taxonomy): domain Eukaryota; kingdom Viridiplantae; phylum Streptophyta; class Magnoliopsida; order Poales; family Poaceae; genus Triticum; species Triticum dicoccoides. Next base: position 64,250,724 of record NC_041384.1, on the reverse strand, counting down.
GGTATGTCTTCTCATGAGAAATTCAAATTCTAAATTGTCCATTAATTATCTCTTGTTGGATCGTTTTTTTGCCTCTTGTTTATCTTTAATTGGTATCACATTATGGGGGAGTAATATGCTATGTGTATATTACTAGCCTAGAAAATGTGTACATTTGAGATATTATCACCTAGAATTGATATTGTAAATTATCTTGTTCCTAGGTGGCATGTTAGCTCTACAAGTTGCAATTTGCTTTTTGTTTGGTGTGAAGATGATGTCGGATATCCTTGCTATCTACCACCGGGAATTATTTCCAAATACTTCTTGTCTTTTGACCATTGGTACTCACTTATGTGTGGTAGAAATTATTGATCATCTTTACATTGGCCTTTGCTTTTATTTGCTTTATCTCTTGCCTAGGATTGTGTCAACTCCCATTGTATTCCATACCACTTGTGGATCTTGTTATTTACTTGAGCTTGTCTAGTGTTTGTATAGATATAGTGAAAGTGGTGATCCCATCTTGTGCTTTTTGTATTCAAATGCAAATTCTCTATAATGCACAATGCTTGGGGGAGCTATCCTATTCTTCTTAGAACGCTCACCTTGTGATCCTTATCAAGTGTGTGTTGGTGGAATGCAAACCGTTTCTTTTTGGTACTTTGTGCCATCATGAAACTTTGTAGAGCACTTGGTTTGTTTGGAACCATCCTCTCTTTTGGGAGTTTTACATCTTTCTTTTTGAGTGTATCAATGGATATCTCATTCCTTGATGTATCTTTTTGGATATCCTCCAAGTGATGATTTATTCATTTGGTATCTTTTCTTCGCTTGGTATTTCTTTGTCTTTTGGTCTCGGTTCTTGAAAGTCTTGAGCATGCATATTTATTTCTTGTAGTTTCTTTGGCATGCTTTCTTTCTTTGACCCAATATGTAGGGGGAACTCCACCAAGTCTCAAATTGGATGAGATGTGCATGAAATTCATTTTCATATCTATATGCACATATTTATGTGGAGTTTGTCCTATGTGTTGTTGGTTCTCTAACTCTTTGGTCCCAATGAGTTTGGGTACCATTTTGTTTGTGTTGTTGTTCTAGGAACAAGTGGAGATGCATTCGATGCTCGTCTCACTCACAAGGAAGGTGGTGTCACCATGTGCTTATTGGATTCAAGCTAGGATGATTAATGAACTACTATCTAACTTTAATTGGTATCTACTACATCCATCCAATGGTATCTCGGTAACAAGTATCATCATCTACTTCATGCACACATTTCTTGCATCAACCTTTTGTAGGTTGTATCATGGCATGTTATCCATTCTCTCTTGTGATACTTGTTTCCTTTCTCAAAGCATCCCAACAATGATGTCTTGTTGCTAGTTGTGATGTCTTTGATGTTCATGTGGTTGGAATTCATTTATATGCAATAAGACCATATCTAGCCTTGTGCTATGCTCTCAAGCAAATATCTTATTGGTATATGTATGACTTCCTTTTGGATATCTTGTTCCTTCATGTTGTAACTATTTCGGGTGTACATCCTTCTTTGTAGATATATATCATCATGATTTCGTCTACCTAGAACCTTATACACTTGAGAGAAATTACATCTCTAGATGATATCCTTTCTTTCACGTCCACCTTGTCTCTCTTTTGTTATTTCTTTGGTGGCTCCGTGAAAGCTTTTGCCTTGAGTGCGTGTCGTATCTCGGTGCATCTTGATGCACTCTTGTGTGGTGAAGATTATTTTCCTCATGCTTATCTTTACGAGGCTTTTGCCATCTTAATTGGTATCCCTCGTCTTGATGAGGCTTTCTTGTTCTATCTTCACCACGGGTTGTCACAAGCATAGGTTCTCTATATGCTTATTAGTAAGCTTGTGAACCCATTTGCTAGTTGTGTGTGGGAATGATAGGCCTTGCACCGTGTGCCTCATTCTTCCAAGACTATGTTGATGCTTAATGCTCATCCATACATTAGTCTTCTCAAGTGCTTTGCCATGACTCACACACATCATTTTGGTTGAGCATACTCTTAAGTTGCCTCTTTTATATGTTGCTCAACCATGTGTTTTTTGCAAGTGCTAGGCTTTGTTTCCTACATTCTCACTTGCACTTGTTGTGAGTTTCTATTGATTTTCGGGGAGTGATGATCTTATTTTGTGCACTTGGTATCCTAATGCAAATGTTGTAAGGAGTGCACAAATCATGGAGAGCTTCACTAGTGTCTTTAGAACACTCTGTTACTCGCTTGCACTTGTCGTGAGGTTCTATTGATCTTGGGGGAATGACGATCCTATTTTGTGCTCACTGTATCCAATTACAAAACTAAATTGTGCACAAATCATGGGGAGCTTCTCTAGTTTCTCTAGAACACTCCTTTGCTCATATCATAATTTATTTCATTCATATGGCACGTCGGATCATTGTTCTAGTTGGCTCAATTGATATCCGTTGATTGCTTGCTTCAATTGGTATATTTTGATTGCCTGATTGCTTATTTCTCTCTTTTTTTATGTCTTTGTGGCATATCATTATTTTCTATCTTTGTGCCTCAATATAGTTTGTGTTACTCCAAGTATTTACCTTTGGTTATGTGTGTTGCATTTCACTCACTTGTTGAGAAATACACAATTTATGGAGGACCACAATTTATATTGGCCTTCTAACCTTTTCGCCCATTTTGGCAATCGATGCCAATGGGGGAGAAGTTTTAGAGAGTTTTGTGGAGAAGTTTAGAGAGTTGTATCTTCTAGCTTTGGTTTGTTCCTAAGCATACGCATCTCCAACGCATGCATTATTGGTTGTTGCATAGCATGGTGATGCATAATTCCTTATATAAACTCTCTTGAAAGTGATTTTCATCAATTACCAAAATGGGGGAGATTGAAAGGACATGCGGTGCCCCCATGTGTGGTTTTGGTAATTGATGACATTCTCTATGGACTAATGGTTGCATTGAGTTATATTTGAAGGATTTGTCCATAGGCATTTCTTAAAGTCCATGTGTTGGTTTCAAGGTGTTTATGTGTTGACCAAGGTGCTATTAAGGAATTATCCAAAGATTGGTCATGTGAGTGTTGAGCTTATTGAAAGCATGTCTTGAAGAAGAAGATTGTGTGATCATTCATGTTTACCTTCATGACATCATCCAAACGAAGAGAGTTGGAAATATTCAAGGTTGATCAAGACTATGTCAAGAGTGAATCAAGTTGATCAACTCACAAAGCGTAAAAGATGTACCGAGAGGGATCAAGTGATCCCATGGTATGGTAAGAATTGTCCATTGCACTTTGTGTACTAACCCATGGTCTATGTGAGAGTTCTATGTGGGGTTAGGTACGTGTCCATGGGCTTGTGTTAAGAGGAAGATATCATACAACCCATGGAAAGGATGGCATCAAGTGGTGATCGTCATCAAGATTGATGTGTGCAAGTTCAGGTGGAGCACCACGAAGATATCAAGTTCTTGAAGCTTGCCATCCATTGTGGTGTCAATGGACTTGTGAAGATGTGTCGAAGAGTGGCTCACCCATAGTGGAGTATGGGGGAGCAATCATCTAGTCTTCATCGAGCCAACACAATCAAGAAAGGTGGTCCAACTTGAGGGAGTCAAGATCGTCATCATCTAGCTCAAGTGGACCATGTGCAAGGCAAAGGTTTGCCCTTGATAGACTTTCTATTTAACCGGTCTCATGGTGGTAGTTGGGAAACCGGGTTATATGATCGTTTGCCATACTATCAAGGGGGGCTCTCAAGTTGGTGGCTTGATCGTATCGTTAGTAGAGAGCTCAAACCATTACATCCTTGCATCATGTTTCTTGGTTCTTTTTTGGTTCTCTTTGTGAGTCTTAGAGCTTATGTTCATCTTGATGGCAAGCTTGAGTTCATCGAAAACGGAGTTCGCATGCGTCTTCTATGATGTTTTCGGTGTTGAAGGTTTTACCGGTCTTATCCGAGGAAGGGTTCTCACCATTTTCTTATGGGCCTTTTCTGATTTGCTTCTCATTGATATTTCGTTCAAGATTGTGTTAGCCCTTGTCGCTAGCTTTCCAACAAACTTGGTTTCATCGAATTCGGAGTCTGTTTGCAAAAGTTGTGGCAGTTTTGGTGTTCTGAAAAGGCTGCAGCGGTACTACCGCGAATTGGAGCAGATGTAATTTTTTACTACCGCGGCTCCTACAGCGGTAGTACCGCTCCAGACCAAAAACTCGTCCCAAGTCCTGCGGTGGTAGGCCCGGATGTATTTTTTAGTACCGCTCGCTAGCAGTAGTACCGCTACCCTTTGCGGTAGTACCGCGATCCCTAGCGGTAGTACCGTGAGGACGGGCGGTAGTACCGCTCCGGCGGTTCTACTGGACTTTTTCCTCCTCGCTGTTGTTTTTCAAAGGGGTACTACCGCCCTAGTGGTAGTACCGCTCCTGGGAGCGGTAGTACCGCTCTGTGCGGGCTGTGAGCATAACGGTTGGATTTTTCCCCACCTATAAAAGGGGGTCTTCTTCCCCATTGAACCTGATCCTTTGAGCTCGTGTTCTTCCCCCATTGTTGACCTTCTTCGAGCTTGCTAACTCTCAATCCCTCCATGGATTCTTGCTAGTTTTTTAGGGAAAAGAGAGAGGAGATCTAGATCCACGTTTCCACCAATCAGTTTCTCCTCTAGGTGAGGGGAACCCCTTGGATCTAGATCTTGGAGTTCTTGGTGTTCTCCTTCTTGTTCTTCCTCTCATTTTCCTCCCTAGCATTAGTTGCTTCGGTGGGATTTGAGAGAGAAGGACTTGGGCACTCCGTGTGCCCTTGCCATTGCATATGGTGCATTGGTTTGAGTTCTCCACGTGATACGTGGAAATTAAAAGTTGAGAAGCTTATTAGTCTTGGGTGCTTGGTAACCTTGAGCTTGTTCCTCTTGGGTGCTTGGGCGCCCTAGATGGCTGGTGGTGTTCGGAGCTCAATCATTGTGGTGTAAAGCTCCGGGCAAGCATCGGGGTCTCCAATTAGGTTGTGGAGATCGCCCCGAGCAATTTGACGGGTACCGGTGACCGCCCCCAAGGGTTGCCAAAGTGTACGGATTCGGTGACCGCCCCCAAGGGTTGCCATTTGTACGGGTTCGGTGACCGCCCTCAAGGGTCCCTTAGTGGAATCATGGCATCTTGCATTGTGCGAGGGCGTGAGGAGATTATGGTGGCCCTAGTGGCTTTTTGGGGAGCATTGTGCCTCCACACCGCTCCAAACGGAGATTAGCATCCGCAAGGGTGTGAACTTCGGGACACATCGTCGTCTCTGTGTGCCTCGGTTATCTCTTACCCGAGCCCTTTACTTATGCTCTTTACTTTGTGATAGCCATATTGTTTCTTGTCATATATCTTGCTATCACATAGTTGTTTATCTTGCTTAGTATAAGTTGTTGGTGCACATAGGTGAGCCTAGTTGTTGTAGGTTCTGTGTTTGACAAATTAACCGCTAGGTTTATTCCGCATTTGTTCAAGCCTAAACTGTAATTATTTTAAAGCGCCTATTCACCCCCCCCTCTAGGCGACATCCACGATCTTTCACATCCTCCATCACCAATTTCATGATGCTCACCGCCGTGCGTGAGTAATTCCATCGTAGGCTTGCTGGACGGTGATGGGTTGGATGGGATCTATCATGTAATCGAGTTAGTTTTGTTAGGGTTTGATCCCTAGTGTCCACTATGTTTTGAGATTGATGTTGCTACGACTTTGCTATGCTTAATTCTTGTCACTAGGGCCTGAGTGCCATGATTTCAGATCTGGACCTATTATGTTTTCATCAATATATGAGTGTTCTTGATCCTATCTTGCAAGTCCATAGTCACCTATTATGTGTTATGATCCGTTAACCCCGAAGTGACAATAATCGGGATACTTACCGGTGATGACCGTAGTTTAAGGAGTTCATGTATTCACTATGTGTTAATGCTTTGTTCCTGTTCTCTATTAAAAGGAGGCCTTAATATCCCTTAGTTTCCGTAAGAACCCCGCTGCCACAGGAGGGTAGGACAAAAGATGTCATGCAAGTTCTTTTCCATAAGCACGTATGACTATATTCGGAATACATGCCTACATTACATCAATGAACTGGAGCTAGTTCTACGTCACCCTAGGTTATGACTGTTACATGATGAACCGCATCCGGCATAATTCTGCATCACTGATCCATTGCTTACGAGCTTTCCATATATTGTTCTCCGCTTATTTACTTTCCCGTTGCTATTTGCTATCATCACTACAAAATACCAAAAACATTACTTTTACCACTTTTACCTTTTGCTACCGTTACCACTACTATCGTATTACTTTGCTACTAAACACTTTGCTGCAGATATTAAGTTTCCAGGGGTGGTTGAATTGGCAACTCAGCTGCTAATACTTGAGAGTATTCTTTGGCTCCCCTTATGTCGAATCAATAAATTGGGGTTGAATACTTTACCCTCGAAAATTGTTGCGATCCCCTATACTTGTGGGTTATCAGGCACCAGGAGGATCCTTCTCAGTACGACCCCAACTATAACTTTGGATATCTGCCAGGCTAGCCGTGGCCATAGACCAACTTATTCCAAAAGCCTAAGCTTAGGGGAGTACGTATTTCTCACCGACATTACATTCCTGTTCACACACTCATGCTAGTTGTCGGTGCTCATACTTTTTCATTGTAATATCGATGCTAGTTTATTTCCCTTTTTATGCTTCCTTCTTGTGTGTTTGATAAACTTTAAGAAAAACAAAAAAAATTAGTTGTAGCTTTTAGTTAGTTTACTTTCCATGTCTGTAGTGGTAGTAGTTAAAAAGAAAACCCAAAAAGATTTCTCATTCTTCTTTTGCTTATTGGGAGCTTTCCCGTGTAAATAGTTTTATTTCTTTTCTTTGGGGGTTGAGAGGAGAAGACCATAATGAAAATGTTGAGCTCTCATATGCATTATTGTTGATCTAACAAAGATCCCATATTACCTTGTCTTCTCTCTTGAATTGAATGCTTGCAGATTCCAGCTTAGTCCAATGCACGTGCACTATTATTATTATCCACACTATTCGGTCATGCAAGTGAAAGGCAATAATGATGATTATATGATGAACTTATTGAGATGAGGAAAGCTGGTATGAACTCGACCTCTCTTGTTCTTGTAAATATGATTAGTTCATCGTTCCTAATTCAACCTATTATGAAAGAAACATATTTGCAATGACAATTAGAGATTATAGTTGCTTATGCCATGCTTAATTAGCTAGGAGCTTACAATGGTTTACCTTGCGTGCCAACATGCTATTAAAATGGTTGTGATGTGGTATGATAGGGTGGTATCCTCTTTTGAATGATTCGAGTGGCTTGACTTGGCACATGTTCACGCATGTAGTTGAAACAAAATCAACATAGCCTCTACGATATTTATGTTCATGGTGCATTATATCCTACTCATGCTTGCATTTGGTGTTGATTAATTTTAATGCATGTTCATGACTATTGTCGCTCTCTAGCTGGTCGCTTCCCAGTCTTTTTCTAGCCTTCACTTGTACTAAGCGGGAATACTGCTTGTGCATCCAACTCCATAAACCCCAAAGTTGTTCCATATGAGTCCACCATACCTACCTATATACGGTATCTACCTGCCGTTCCAAGTAAATTTGTATGTGCCAAACTCTAAACCTTCAAATAAACATTCTGTTTTGTATGCTCGAATAGCTCATGTATCAACTAGGGATGTCTGTATCCTCCATGCTAGGCGGGTTATTCTCAAGAGGAGTGGATTCCACTCCTCACTCACGAGAAAATGGCTGGTCACCGGGATGCCCAGTCCCATGCTTTAAGCAAATCAAATCAAAATAACTGCAAACAAAACTCCCCCGGGACTCTTGTTAGTTGGAGGCACTCGTTGTTTCGAGAAAGCCATGGATTGATGCTTGTTGGTGGAGGGGGAGTATAAACTTTACCATTCCGTTTGGGAACCGCCTATAATGTGTGTAGCATGGAAGATATCGAGATCTCTCGGTTGTTATGTTGACAATGAAAGTATACCGCTCAAAATATTACTCATTTCTATTTCAAAACCAAGCTCTAGCACCTCTACAAATCCATGCTTCCCTCTGTGAAGGGCCTATCTATTTACTTTTATGTTGAGTCATCATCCTCTTATTAAAAAGCACCAGTTGGAGAGCACCGTTGTCATTTGCATCCATTACTATTAGTTTGCATTGAGTATGACTTGAGTGGATCTCTTTTACCATGAATTATAATGTCTAGTCAGTCCTTGATCTTTAAAGGTGCTCCGCATTTATGTTTTGCCGTCTCAGAAAGGGCTAGTGAGATACCATCTTGTTATATCATATTATGATTGTTTTGAGAAAGTGTTGTCATCCAAGATTTATTATTATTGCTCGCTAGTTGATTATGCCATTGATATGAGTAAACATGAGACCTAAATGTTATCGCGAATGTGGTTAGTTCATAATCTTTGCTGAAAACTTGAATGCTGGCTTTACATATTTACAACAAGAAGAGCAAACAGAGTTTGTAAAAGTTTTTCTGTATCACTTTCAGTTTATCAACTGAACTGCTTGAGGACAAGCAAAAGTTTAAGCTTGGGGGAGTTGATATGTCTCCGTCGTATCTACTTTTCCAAACACTTTTGCCCTTGTTTTGGACTCTAACTTGCATGATTTGAATGGAACTAACCCAGACTGACGCTGTTTTCAGCAGAATTGCCATGGTGTTATTTTGTGTAGAAATAAAAGTTTTCGGAATGACTTGAAAATCAACGGAGATTATTTTTGGAATATATAAAAAATACTAGAAGAAGAATTCACGTCAGGGGGCCCTCCCTGTCCACGAGGGTGGGGCGTGCCTACCCCCCTGGGCATGCCCCCTGGCTCGTGGGCCCCCTGACGCTCCACCGACCTCAACTCCAACTCCATATATTCGTGTTCGGGGAGGAAAAAATCAGAGAGAAGGATTCATCGCGTTTTATGATACGGAGCCACCGCCAAGCCCTAAACTCTCTCGGGAGGGCCGATCTGGAGTCCGTTCGGGGCTCCGGAGAGGGGAATCCATCACCATCATCATCGTCAACCTTCCTCCATCACCAATTCCATGATGCTCACCGCCGTGTGTGAGTAATTCCATCGTAGGCTTGCTGGAAGGTGATGGGTTGGATGAGATTTATCATGTAATCGAGTTAGTTTTGTTAGGGTTCGATCGCTAGTATCCACTATGTTCTAAGAGTGATGTTGCTATGACTTTGCTATGCTTAATGCTTGTCACTAGGGCCCGAGTGCCATGATTTCAGATCTGAACCTATTATGTTTTCATGAATATATGTGAGTTCTTGATCCTATCTTGCAAGTCTATAGTCACCTACTATGTGTTATGATCCGGCAACCCCAAAGTGACAATAATCGGGACCACTCCCGGTGATGACCGTAGTTTGAGGAGTTCATGTATTCACTATGTGTTAATGCTTTGGTCCGGTACTCTATTAAAAGGAGGCATTAATATCCCTTAGTTTCCAATAGGACCCCGCTGCCACGGGAGGGTAGGACAAAAGATGTCATGCAAGTTCTTTTCCATAAGCACGTATGACTATATTCGGAATACATGCCTACATTACATTGATGAATTGGAGCTAGTTTTGTGTCACCCTATGTTATAACTGTTGCATGAATAATCGCATCCGACATAATTCTCCATCACCGATCCATTGCCTATGAGATTTTCATATATTGTTCTTCGCTTATTTACTTTTCCGTTATTACTGTTACAATCACTATAAAACCAAAATATTACTTTTGCTACCGTTACCACTATTATCATATTACTTTGCTACTAACCACTTTGCTGCAGATATTAAGTTTCCAGGTGTGGTTGAATTGACAACTCAACTGCTAATACTTGAGAATATTCTTTGGCTCCCCTTGTGTCGAATCAATAAATTTGGGTTGAATATTACCCTCGAAAACTGTTGCGATCCCCTATACTTGTGGATTATTAGGGGGGAGTGATATGTCTCGCTTAGGGTTGAAAATAATCGTCTAATGTCATGCAGATCATGAAAATTTTGATCACATATTCCAAAATATTTAAAAAACATTTAAAAAAATGTTGGCCAATATTTGGCAAATGTTAACCAAAGCACACCTTACCCTCCGTCATCGATAGCTAGGGAAGGGAGTCGGAGTGGGGAGCACACGCCTCGGGAGAGGACTACGGAGGAGATTGTTTCCTTCGGTGGGATCACGGATCCGGTCTCAGTTGGCAGGCGTGTCAGTCACCGGATCCAGGGACAGCTAGATGCTGATGACATGCAGCTAGCGCGCACCAAGAGGGCGGCCATGCTTCGCGATGTCGAGACAGCTACATGTATGTCTTTTGATAAGAGTTGTTCAATTATGCATTTCACCGAGCATGAAATTATTGATAAGGCAAACGACCTAGGAATAACTTTGGGTTCAAATGAAAAGGAGGTAGTGAAATCTGTTAATGATCTTTTAAATTTAGAAGCAGAGTGGGCTTCTGAAATAATTAGAAACCTCGCGTCAGTCAAACCTATGAGTGACGATGACGTGAACAACCTTGGAATTGTAGCCCTAGAAAACATTTGCAATAAAATCTTGCCTAGTGAGGAGGCCGAAGATGAGGAGGGGTTGGAGACTATGGACACTGTAGAACCTCTAAGGATGGAGGGCATTGCCTCGTGTTTCACCGACCCTACGGTCACGGAGGGTGATGGGGAGAAGCCCAAGCGACCCTGGAAACGAAAAATTTATCCTACTTCGGCGGCCCGTAGAAGTGCTAGGGTTAAGCTAAAGAAAAAAATCCATGATGACTTATGAAAGGAATCTTTTGGAATAGCAGAGGTCTAGCTGACTTGGCTAAACGTAGATTCTTGGCTGAGACAATGATAGACAAGCGTTTAGATTTTATTGCGCTTTTGGAAACACGACGAGATAATTTCATCTCACAGTTCCTTGGAACTCTACCCGGAGGAATTGATTTTGATTGGCATGTCTTACCGCCTAGAGGAAGGTCCGGTGGGATTTTACTAGGGGTTCGATGTGAAACACTTGAGGTGCTTAATGTGGTTCGGGGAGATTTTAAGGTCAAGTTTCGGGTGAGATCAAAATTGGATGGTTTCTAGTGGTCTCTTGTGGCTGTATATGGGGTAGCATGATACGTCTGCAACGTATCTATAATTTTTGATTGTTCCATGCTATTATATTATCAACCTTGGATGTTTTATATGCATTTATATAGTATTTTATATGATTTTTGGGACTAACGTATTAACCCAGAGCCCAGTGCCAGTTTCTGTTTTTTCCTTGTTTTAGAGTATCGCAGAAAAGGAAAATCAAACGGAGTCCAATTGACCTGAAACTTCACGGAACTTATTTTTGGAAAGAAAGCAATACAGGAGACTTGGAGTGCACGTCGGGGGATCAACGAGGAAGCCACGAGGCAGGGGGCGTGCCCACCCCCCTGGGCGCGCCCACCACCCTCGTGGGCCCCTCGTGGCTCCTCTGACGTATTTCTTCCGCCTATATATATATATATCCATATACCCTAGAATGATCGGGGAGCACAATAGATCGGCAGTTCCACCGCCACCGAAAACCAATCTAGACCTGTTCCGGCACCCTGCCGGAGGGGGAATCCCTCTCCGGTGCCATCTTCATCATCCCGGTGCTCTTCATGACGAGGAGGAAGTAGTTCTCCCTCGGGGCTAAGGGTATGTACCAGTAGCTATGTGTTTGATCTCTCTCTCTCTCTCTCTCTCTCTCTCTCTCTCTCTCTCTCTCTCGTGTTCTTGAGGTGATACGATCTTGATGTATCGCGAGCTTTGCTATTATATTTGGATCCTATGATGTTTTCTCCCCCCTCTACTCTCTTGTAATGGATTGAGTTTCCCCTTTGAAGTTATCTTATCGGATTGAGTCTTTAAGGATTTGAGAACACTTGATGTATGTCTTGTGTGGGATACCTGTGGTGACAATGGGGTATTCTATGATCCACTTGATGTATGTTTTGGTGATCAACTTGCGGGTTCCGTGACCTTGGGAATCGATGCATAGAGGTTGGCACACATTTTCATCTTGACTCTCCGGTAGAAACCTTGGGGCACTCTTTGAGGTTCTATGTGTTGGTTGAATAGATGAATCTGAGATTGTGTGATGCATATAATATAATCATACCCACAGATACTTGAGGTGACATTGGAGTATCTAGGTGACATTAGGGTTTTGGTTGATTTGTGTCTTAAGGTGTTATTCTAGTACGAACTCTAGGGCTGTTTGTGACACTTATAGGAATAGCCCAACGGATTGATTGGAAAGAATAACTTTGAGGTGGTTTCGTACCCTACCATAATCTCTTCGTTTGTTCTCCGCTATTAGTGACTTTGGAGTGACTCTTTGTTGCATGTTGAGGGATAGTTATATGATCCAATTATGTTATTATTGTTGAGAGGACTTGCACTAGTGAAAGTATGAACCCTAGGCCTTGTTTCAACACATTGCAATGCCGTTTACGCTCACTTTTATCATTCGTTACCTTGCTGTTTTTATATTTTCATATTACAAAAACTATTATCTACCATCCATATACCACTTGTATCACCATCTCTTCGCCAAACTAGTGCACCTATACAATTTACCATTGTATTGGTTGTGTTGGGGACACAAGAGACTCTTTGTTATTTGGTTGCAGGGTTGCTTGAGAGAGACCATCTTCATCCTACGCCTCCTACGGATTGATAAATCTTAGGTCATCCACTTGAGGGAAACTTGCTACAGTCCTACAAACCTCTGCACTTGGAGGCCCAACAACGTCTACAAGAAGAAGGTTGTGTAGTAGACATCAGGCTCTTTTCTGGCGCCGTTGCGGGGGAGGTGAGTGCTTGAAGGTATATCTTTAGATCTTGCAATCGAATCTTTTTGTTTCTTGTTTTAGCACTAGTTTAGTTTATAAAAGAAAACTACAAAAAATGGAATTGAGTTTACCTCACACGCTTCATCTTTTTAATATCTTTCGTGAGTATGATGGAAAGGAAAATTGTGCCAAAGTGTTAGAAGAAGAATGCATTAAAATGTTTGGCACTAAATATTTGAATGATGAGCATGATTGCAATTTAGTATGAATTCCTTGAATATCCACAGTACTAATGATGATTGCACTAGTTATGATGAAAATGTCTCCTATAAACATGTCAATTTTTGTGGAGTGCATTGGGTTTGCAAGTACACACTAATTAGGGAAGATAGATTTTGCAAGAGGCATAAGTACTTAGAAACTAAATTGTTGCAAGAAAGGATAGATGAATGTGCTGAAAATTCAAATTTTCTTGGCCATACTTGTGAGCTTTGCAATGAACGTGGTCATTTAACCATCCGATGCAAATTGTTTCATGATCTAATCATTTCCAAAAATTGTGATGACTTGATTTCCCTTGCACATCATAATGAACTTAGTTTGCTTATGGGTTATGAAGAAATGAAACGTATAACTAACTATCTTCCAGTATTTGCCCGTGATAAACTTCTTGGCTTTGATCTAGAGGAAATTTATATGTATTGTGTGGTGAATTGCATTGAAAACCCCTATATTGCCAATTACATAAAGAAAAGAAAACAAATAGAGGATGAAGAGAATACTAATGAAAGGGAAGAGACTTCCCAATATCCTCTTATTATTTCTTATGATGAATCAGGTAACGAGGAGGAGCCTCCTATTCAACCAATCTCATTAATAAGGAGCTCCAAAAAGAGGATTGAACCCACACACGATGTAGTGAAGAAGAAGAAAAGAAAGAGGAAGAGAGGTAAAAAGATATCTCTCCCAAATAATGCTGCTCCTATTACTATTGTGCCTCATGAAAATATAATTGTGGAAGATAATGATACTTCTTATGATGTTGAAAATCTTTTTGGCACTTGCTTGGAAGAATATGATAATTGCTATACTATTGGTGCTATCCATACTATTAATGATGAGAGTGATTATGCTTATGATATGAAAAGGCCCAACCTTGGGGATGCTATGTTTGATTAATATGATGTTTTTGAGAATATATTTGCTGCAATTAATGTTTGTCCCAAGCTTGGGGATGCTAGGTTTAATGAAGATGATATTTTTAGTCTCCCAAGTTTTGATATGCAAATTTATAATGATGATAGCATGCCTCCTACTTATGATGATTATTGTGATGATACTTATGCTATAAAAAGTAGTGATTATATTTATAAAACTTGGCATGATTATGGTTACCCCTTTTCTGAACATTACTCTTTTAATGTGGAAACAATTTATAGTATTCGAGTTTCTTATGATACTCCCACTATTCCGAATGAGAAGAACTTTGCTTATGTGGAGAGTAGTAAAATTTCTATGCTTGTAGATCATGAAAATAATGCTTTAGGTTCTGGTTATATTGTTGAATTCATTCATGATGCTACTGAAAATTATTATGAGGGAGGAACATATGCATGTAGGAATTGCAATAATATCAAGTTTCCTCTCTATGTGCTTAAAATTTTGAAGTTATGCTTATTTTACCTACCTATGCAAGTTGATTCTTGTTCCCACAAGTTTTTTGCTCACAAAATCTCTATGCATAGGAAGTGGGTTAGACTTAAATGTGTTAGTCATATTCTTCATGATGCTCTCTTTATGTTACAATTCTTATCTTTTATGTGAGCATCGTTGAAATCATCATGCCTAGCTAGGGACGTTAAATGATAGCGCTTGTTGGGAGGCAACCCAACTTTATTTTTGTTCCTTGATTTTTGCTCCTGTTTAGCAATAAATAATTTATCTAGCATCTGTTATGATTGAGTTTTTATGTTTTAATTAGTGTTTGTGCCAAGTAGAACCGTTGGGAAGACTTGGGGAAAGTCTTGTTGATCTTGCTGTAAAAAACAGAAACTTTAGCACTCACGAGAATTGCTGTCATTTTTTATTGGAGAGTGATATTTAGCTAATTATTTTTGCAGATGATTAATAGATAAATTCCTCACGTCTGGCAGTTTACTTTAGAATTTTTGGGGTTCCAGATGTTTGCGTTAGTTACAGATTACTACAGACTGTTCTGTTTTTGACAGATTCTGTTTTTCACGTGTTGTTTACTTATTTTGATGAATCTATGGCTAGTAAAAGAGTTTATAAACCATAGAGAAGTTGGAATACAGTAGGTTTAACACCAATATAAATAAAGAATGAGTTCATTACAGTACCTTGAAGTGGTATTTTGTTTTCTTTCGCTAATGGAGCTTACGAGTTTTCTGTTAAGTTTTGTGTTGTGAAGTTTTCAAGTTTTGGGTAAAGATTCGATGGACTATGGAATAAGGAGTGGAAAGAGCCTAAGCTTGGGGATGACCAAGGCACCCCAAGGAAATATTCAAGGACAAACAAGAGCCTAAGCTTGGGGATGCCCCGGATGGCATCCCCTCTTTCGTCTTCGTTCATCGGTAACTTTACTTGGAGCTATATTTTTATTCGCCACATGATATGTGTTTTGCCTGGAGTGTCATTTTATTTAATTTTGTTTTGCTTGCTGTTTGAATAAAATACCAAGATCTGAAATTATTAAATGATTAGAGAGTCTTCATATAGTTGCATAATTGTTCAACTACTCATTGATCTTCACTTATATCTTTTGGAGTAGTTTGTCATTTGCTCTAGTGCTTCACTTATATCTTTTTAGAGCACGGTGGTGGTTTTATTTTGTAGAAATAGATGAACTCTCATGATTCACTTATATTATTTTGAGAGTCTTTAGAACAGCATGGTAATTTGCATTGGTTATGAAATTAGTCCTAATATGATGGGCATCCAAGAGGGATATAATAAAAACTTTCATATAAGTGCAGTGAATACTAAGAGAAGTTTGATACTTGATGATTGTTTTGAGATATGGAAATAGTGATATCAAAGTTGTGCTAGTTGAGTAGTTGTGAATTTGAGAAATACTTGTGTTGAAGTTTGTAAGTCCCGTAGCATGCACGTATGGTAAACGTTGTGTAACAAATTTGAAACATGAGGTGTTATTTGATTGTCTTCCATATGAGTGGCGGCCGGGGACGAGCGATGGTATTTTCCTACCAATCTATCCCCTAGGAGCATGCGCGTAATACTTGGTTTTTGATGACTTGTAGATTTTTGGAATAAGTATGTGAGTTCTTTATGACTAATGTTGAGTCCATGGATTATACGCACTCCTACCCTTCCATCATTGCTAGCCTCTTCGGTACCGTGCATTGCCCTTTCTCACATTGAGAGTTGGTGCAAACTTCGCCAGTGCATCCAAACCCCGTGATATGATACGCTCTATCAAACATAAACCTCCTTATATCTTCCTCAAAACAGCCACCATACCTACCTATTATGGCATTTCCATAGCCATTCCGAGATATATTGCCATGCAACTTTCCACCGTTCCGTTTATTATGACACGCTTCATCATTGTCATATTGCTTTGCATGATCATGTAGTTGACATTGTATTTGTGGCAAAGCCACCGTTCATAATTCTTTCATACATGTCACTCAACCATCATTGCACATCCCGGTACAACGCCGGAGGCATTCATATAGTCATACCTTGTTCTAGTATCGAGTTGTAATCTTTGAGTTGTAAATAAATAGAAGTGTGATGATCATCATTAATAGAGCATTGTCCCAAAAAAAGAAAGGCCAAATAAAAAAAGGGGAAAGGCCAAAAAAAGAAAGTAAAAAGGGGCAATGCTACTATCCTTTTTCCACACTTGTGCTTCAAAGTAGCACCATGATCTTCATGATAGAGAGTCTCTTGTTTTGTCACTTTCATATACTAGTGGGAATATTTCATTATAGTACTTGGCTTGTATATTCCAACAATGGGCCTCCTCAAGTGCCCTAGGTCTTCGTGAGCAAGCAAGTTGGATGCACACCCACTTAGTTTCTTTTGTTGAGCTTCCATACACTTATAGCTCTAATGCATCCGTTGCATGGCAATCCCTACTCCTTGCATTGACATCAATTGATGGGCATCTCCCTAGCCCATTGATTAGCCGCGTCGATGTGAGACTTTCTCCTTTTTGTCTTCTCCACATAACCCCCTCATTATATTCTATTCCACCCATAGTGTTATATCCATGGCTCACACTCATGTATTGCGTGAAAGTTGAAAAAAGTTTGAGATTACTAAAGTATGAAACAATTGCTTGGCTTGTCATCGGGGTTGTGCATGATGAGAGCATTCTTGTGTGACGAAAATGAAGCATGACTAAACTATATGATTTTGTAGGGATGAACTTTCTTTGGCCATGTTATTTTGAGAAGACATGATTGCTTAGTTAGTATGCTTGAAGTATTATTATTTTTATGTCAATATGAACTTTTGTCTTGAATCTTATGGATCTGAATATTCTTGCTACAATAAAGAGAAATACATGACAAATATGTTAGGTAGCATTCCACATCAAAAATTCTGTTTTTATCATTTACCTACTCGAGGACGAGCAGGAATTAAGCTTGGGGATGATGATACGTCTCCAACGTATCTATAATTTTTGATTGTTCCATGCTATTATATTATCAACCTTGGATGTTTTATATGCATTTATATGCTATTTTATATGATTTTTGGGACTAACCTATTAACCCAGAGCCCAGTGCCAGTTTCTGTTTTTCCTTGTTTTAGAGTATCGCATAAAAGGAAAATCAAACGGAGTCCAATTGACCTGAAACTTCACGGAACTTATTTTTGAAAAGAAAGCAATACAGGAGACTTGGAGTGCACGTCGGGGGATCAACGAGGAAGCCACGAGGCAGGGGGGTGCGCCCTCCACCCTCGTGGGCCCCTCGTGTCTCCTTTGACGTATTTCTTCTACCTATATATATCCATATACCCTAAAACAATCGGGGAACACAATAGATTGGGAGTTCCGCCGCCAGAAGCCTCCGTAGCCACCGAAAACCAATCTAGACCCGTTCCAGCACCCTGCCGGAGGGGGAATTCCTCTCCGGTGGCCATCTTCATCATCCCGGTGCTCTCCATGACAAGGAGGAAGTAGTTCTCCCTCGGGGCTGAGGGTATGTACAAGTAGCTATGTGTTTGATCTCTCTCTCTCTCTCGTGTTCTTGAGGTGATACAATCTTGATGTATCGCGAGCTTTGCTATTATATTTGAATCCTATGATTTTTTCTCCCCCCTCTACTCTCTTGTAATGGATTGAGTTTCCCCTTTGAAGTTATCTTATCGGATTGAGTCTTTAAGGATTTGAGAACACTTGATGTATGTCTTGCGTGGGATACCTGTGGTGACAATGGGGTATTCTATGATCCACTTGATGTATGTTTTGGTGATCAACTTGCGGGTTCCGTGACCTTGGGAATCGATGCATAGGGGTTGGCACACGTTTTCGTCTTGACTCTCCGGTAGAAACTTTGGGGCACTCTTTGAGGTTCAATGTGTTGGTTGAATAGATGAATCTGAGATTGTGTGATGCATATTATATAATCATACCCACGGATACTTGAGGTGACATTGGAGTATCTAGGTGACATTAGGGTTTTGGTTGATTTGTGTCTTAAGGTGTTATTCTAGTACGAACTCTAGGGCTGTTTGTGACACTTATAGGAATAGCCCAACGAATTGATTGGAAAGAATAACTTTGAGGTGGTTTCGTACCCTATCATAATCTCTTTGTTTGTTCTCCGCTATTAGTGACTTTGTAGTGGCTCTTTGTTGCATGTTGAGGGATAGTTATATGATCCAATTATGTTATTATTGTTGAGAGGACTTGCACTAGTGAAAGTATGATCCCTAGGCCTTGTTTCAACACATTGCAATACCGTTTATGCTCACTTTTATCATTCGCTACCTTGCTGTTTTATATTTTCATATTACAAAAACTATTAACTACCATCCATTTACCACTTGTATCACCATCTCTTCGCCGAACTAGTGCACCTATACAATTTACCATTGTATTGGGTGTGTTGGGGACACAAGAGACTCTTTGTTATTTGGTTGCAGGGTTGCTTGAGAGAGACCATCTTCATCCTACGCCTCCTATGGATTGATAAACCTTAGGTCATCCATTTGAGGGAAACTTGCTACTGTCCTACAAACCTCTGCACTTGGAGGCCCAACAACGTCTATAAGAAGAAGGTTGTGTAGTAGACATCATAGCACAACCCGAACTTAAACCTGATTTTCTAGCCGACTTAGTGCGGATATGTGGAGATGAAACTTTGCCAATCCTAGTCGGTGGAGACTTTAATATCATTCGGAGGAAAGATGAAAAGAACAATGACAATTTTGATGGATGGCGGTCTATGATGTTTAACATGATTATCGAGAGTCTTAATTTAAGAGAAACTGAGCTCACCGGTAGACAATTTATATGGTCCAATACATTCCCATTCCGACTTATGAGAAGTTGGATAGGGTACTCGCTAGTGTGGATTGGGAACAAAAGTACCCTTTGGTGCCGGTTCATGCGATGGAGCGAGCGATCTCGGACCACACACCGAAGAAACTGAAACTGCTGTCAACATTCAGACTGAAGACACTAATCTTGAGGGTGTTGGCGAGGTGTTGAAAAGACCAGTGAAGAAAACCAAGATGATCAGTGAACTTGTGTGTGTAGTAGAACCAAAAACAAGAAGTGCTAAGGCGAAGAAGGGCACACGACGTGGTAGGAAGAGGTAGAACAGAGAACTGTTTGAAAATTTGTGTCATGTAATAATATTTGTAACTTGGTGCGTACTGGTAGTCACTATGTATCCTCGTATTTCTATTCGAACTTGTTTGTTGGTCATTGTTTTAAATTCAAATTTGGATTCAAATTTGGGCTCAAATTTGAATCCCGAGGAGGGGCAGCTTCTCCCCACCCCTAGGCCCCATGAGAGGGTAGTATTTCTCCACCACTTCCTTCGCGGACTGGGTTTTCCACTCCACCCATTTGTCCGGGGGCTCATGTTCTACTACGGCCTGGATTTCCACGATCTGGCCCCGAACTCCATCCTCAACATCTCGGCGTTTATCGTCGTGTGCGAGGCTTTCCTCCGCATCCGCCCCCATTTCGGCCTCTGGCTCAAGACCTTCAACGTCAAGCCCAAGGTGGTGCGCGGCAGCCAGGCAGAGTGCGGAGGTGCCATGGCGGGCAAGATGGCCAACGTTCTATGGCTCGAGGGCTCCTTCGTGGAGACCCTAAAGGGGTGGCAATCGTGGTGGTTTTACATCACCGAGCCGCGCGATCCGAAATGGATCGCAGCCCCCGAGTTCCGATCCGGACCCCCCACGCGGCTTATGTCCTGGAAAGAGACGGGCCTGTCGTGGGGCGACGAAAAAGAGGTGACCGGACTGCAGACATGCATCCAGTCCCTGGTGAGCAAGCCGATCAAGCTCGTCAATGTAGTCCAGGTTATGCTCGTCCGCCGGATCCTCCCGTGTCAACAACGGGACTTTAATCTGTGGGAGTTCGACCCGGCGCAGCACCAAACCCTTAACAGGCTCTTCGACACGACGAATGGAGACATCTGGAAGGTGCTAACCAAAGGCGCCGAGGCTCCCACATCCGCTTCCGAGGACCGCGGATACAACTCGCAGCGTCACGCTAGCGAGGTAAGCTATTTTCACCTTTTACAGGATGTTAAGTTTTTTCGTAGTTTGACTCTATGCGGGATCTAAACTCCCTTACCTTTGACAGGCTTGGCGGACGAAGTCCGGATCGATTAACTGTCCGGCTCCCTTGCCCGAAGACCTAGCCCCTGCTCTCCTAGTGAAGCTGCTGGTTCCGGCGCCTTATGTGGTGCCAGAGAAGAAGGCCAAGAAGAAGAAGGCCACGGGGACTCAAAAGAGTGCCCGTAATGTGGTGGTGTCAGACTCATCATCTGACGAGTCCGAGACGCCCTCCTCCCGCGAAAACGATGAGGAGGAAGAAGAAAACTCTCCCTCTCCCCAGCGGAGGGAGGAGAGAAGAGGAAGGCCGCCCCAACGGGGGAGGCCGAGGGGTCTAGGAAAAGGAAGACCCCTCCGCCGGACTACGCCCCCAACGCCGAAGAGGGCAAAGAGGAGTGGCCAAACAGGGCCAAGCGTCCAGTGAAATCGTAAGTTCGGATATCAGAATAACTCATGATGTTCCTTTGTCGCACAGCTTTCCCTAATGTCGAACATAATTATGCAGCCCGCCCCGGGCCGAACTCAACGAGTCGTCGAGCGGCTCCCTGGATTCATCGGACGTGAACTCAGTTCCGCCCGCTGTCTCCCCCCGCACTACGGACGACGCCGAAGTGGCGTCGCAACGAGCTTTGGGGCAGGAGGAGGTGGTCCTGGAGGAGCCGCAAGGCGATCTCCTGGACCCCAGGAGTAAAGGTGACAAGACCCCCCAGGGCTCCAAGTCCGGCTTTGTGCCGGACACCACGCCGGAATCTTCAACAGTTCTGGACCGCGGTAGGCGAACTCCTTCCAAGAGGAGCAAGCCTTCTGAGCCGGCGGCCTCCGTCCGACTAGAGGTGCCGGACAATCTGGTCGAGGTGCTTGACGGCGCCTCCATCGACGAGGAGCACCGTACTATTATGAGTACGGTGATCCAGAAGGTTCAGTCTGCCAAGAGTGGACTGAGTGAAGCTTGCGCTAACCTCCTAACAGGCTTCGAGGTAAGTAAAAATATGTAAAAATATAACCGCATAGACAGTCGCCCCTGATGCTCTGTTTGGCGTTCGGAAAGAAAAGCCGAATAGAGGATCTGTTAAATTCCGCAGGAGTCTAACAAAAAGAGTCAATATGCGTATGCAGGCTTCGCTGCTATCCACCGTCGCACTGACTGCGGAGGTGGGTGTCCTGAAGCAGGACCTCGAGCAGACCGAGCAAGAGCTCGGCCTTGCCAAGCGGCAGCTCGAGGAGAAAGAAGGTAAGAAATACCTTACAGAAAAAGCGCCTATAGAGAGGCGTGATTGCAAAAAATAATAGGATTGCACTGCTTATTATAGGGGCCACGACTGAGGTGGCGACCCTCAAGCAGGCGCTGTCCGAGGCCGAAAAGAAAACGGCCGCGGAGCGCACCAAGCGAGAGAAACTTGGGGCTCGGGTCGGCGAGGTGCAGCAAGAGCTTCAGGCTCTCATGAAAAAACATGAGAGTTTGGAGCTTGAGTCAAAGACCCAAGCGTCCAAGCTCGCGGCGGCCCTTGAGACTGCCAAGTCTGCCAAGGCCAAAGCCCAAAAGGCCCTCCGAGAGTTGGAGGAGATAAAGAAGATAGCAGCGGGTAAGGCATTCTTTATGCAAAGCAGAAATATAAAAGTAAACTACTTGTTACTTACCCGAATCCGGAGTTCTCCAGGGGCATTCGCAGACCTTTCCCGCAGCGTATCCGACGCCGCCGCATTCTACCGAGCTGAAGAGGGCAGCTCGACGGAGAAGGTGTTCTGGTCTCAGTATGCTGAGGTCGGACACCCTGTGCCCTTGAGGGACCAGCTGAAACAGCTGGTCGAGCTCCACAAGGCGGCCGAACAGGCCATGAAGGGCTTCATAGTTTGGCTGTGGCCCGGAGAGGCCCTACCTGGGAGCTACTTTGGGCTGGTGCGGCGGCTGGTGGAGGCCTATCCAAGGCTCGAGGTCATCAAGCGCTCCGTCTGCATCGAAGGTGCCCGTCGGGCCCTTGCCCGTGCAAAGGTGCACTGGGGTAAGCTGGACGGTGAGAAGCTTGTGAAGGACGGGCCGCCGCCGGGGAAGGAGCATCGCAAGCCCGAGAACTATTACAAGGATGTTCTTGCGGGTGCCCGCCTTGTGGCGGATAAATGTACCAAGGATGTAATTTTTGAATAAACTCGCTCATTTTTATCCTGTGCGCTGAAAACTTGTTCATAGGCGCTTAAGCAATGCTTGTTGAATTTAAAATATTATTTTCTGTGTGGCCGTTTATCAAAAAATTGAGAGATGGCCAGTCATCGGCTTCTGCCCCCATGCCACTAGTGCTGGGGTGTTCGGGATAAACCTGAGCGCTCTTTTTCCCACAGTTGGGTCCTTCGAGGGAGGCACTCAGCACAACGAACCAGGCAATCGGACTATAATGCTTGAACACTCTCACTTAGCCATAGAACTTTATAATTTTAAATTTTGGCGAAGCCCCTAGTTCGGAAGACCGAGTTCGGGGCGCTATCCATGCCTTGGCCGGACAAATTCGGCTCCTCGCTCGAAGCGGCATAAGTCTTTAGGGACTCAAAAAACCTCTCGAACAGCGACCAGTCTCTCGCCTCATCATGACAGTCAGTTTTAGCTTTCTCCACTGAGGTGCTTAACCCAGCTCAATCGGGGCACAATCGCAGTGGTTCTCCTAGTGCTACCTTAGCCGATATAGCGGAACGTAAGGCACCAAAACATAGGAGCCGGGCAAACCCAACTATTGACCCAAATCATGATTCGGAGCCGATGCATATAGTGCTATAAGTTCGGGGTGCCGCACTTGTGAAAGTGTACAAACTTCTCACACCATATTAAAGGGTACTGAAGCCCCTGGCGTACTTGCCGTACCACAGTGTACAGGTGCAACATGTCATTAATGAACATATATAAAAGAGAGTAATGCAGAAAATAGACAAAAGCTATGCATTGTTTATATAAAGGTTGCTGTCAGAGCAGAACGATACAAGTGGTATTATAAGGTAAAGATATTGGACTATTTAACATGTCCTAGCCAGGGGCAGGCCGCGGAATTGTATTCAAAACAGGTATACTGCTCATGATAGAGAGCACCTGGGGGTTCCATAATGCGGCATGGCTTGTCTGCCTCCTGGATCTTGCATCGTTTGTGCGGCAGTCAAATTGCCGAACAGGTCGTCCGAAGTATGGAGTCCTGAAAGTAAGAAATAATTAAAAAAAGAATCCAGCAGCCCCTAGTACGTTTTAAGCCGTATTTTGGGTGTGCCGTTATTGTGCCCCTTCCCCTGTGCCCATGGTATTTCAAGGGCGTAGTTATGTACGCGAGGTACTGGTTTCGCTATGTCGCGAAAGCTGGGGTTGGGGCCACATTGCTACGCTTGCTCAGAGTGTGCCAGGCGGTCCTGCTGTGGGTTACTCCGGGCGTGCTTGACAGTGTCTGACTTTTTAATGGCCGGACTGGAGAATTGCTTGAGAAGGCTACTTTGTACCTCCGCTGCGAGAGCCGCCGTATGCTCCTCCGTACGGAGGGAGCGTTCGGTGTTTCTGTTGACCGTAATTACTCGTCGAGGGCCTGGCATCTTGAGCTTGAGATATGCGTAGTGCGGCACTGCATTGAACTTTGCGAATGCGGTTCGTCCGAGCAGGGCGTGATAGCCACTGCGAAACGGGACTATATCGAAGATTAACTCTTCACTTCGGGAATTGTCCGGGGATCCGAAGACCACGTCAAGTGTTACTGAGCCTGTATAGTTGGCTTCTACACCTGGTATAACGCCTTTAAAGGTCGTTCTTGTGGGCTTAATCCTTGAGGGATCTATGCCCATTTTCCGCACTGTATCCTGATAAAGCAGGTTCAGGCTACTGCCGCCGTCCATGAGGACTCTTGTGAGATGAAATCCGTCGATGATTGGGTCGAGAACCAATGCGGCGAAGCCGCCATGACGGATGCTAGTGGGATGGTCCCTTCGATCAAAAGTGATCGGGCAGGAGGACCATGGGTTGAACTTTGGGGCGACTGGCTCCATCGCGTATACGTCCCGTAGCGCATGCTTCCGCTCCTGCTTGGGAATGTGGGTTGCGTATATCATGTTCACCATCCGCACTTGTGGGGGAAAGCCCTTCTGTCCATTGTTGTTCGGCGGCTTGGGCTCCTCGTCGTCGCTGTGCAGCCCCTTGTCTCTATTTTCGGCCCTTAACTTGCCTGCCTGCTTGAACACCCAACAATCCCTGTTAGTGTGATTGGTTGGCCTTTCGGGGGTGCCATGTATCTGGCACAAGCGATCGAGTATTCGGTCCAAACTGGACGGACCCTGAGTATTCTTTTTGAATGGCTTTTTCCGCTGACCGAATTTTTAGCCTTTGAATCCGGCATTGACTGCCGTGTCTTCATTGTTGTCGCTGTTAACGCAGCGTTTTTGCTTATTCCGACGTGTCCTACCACTTTTGTACTTGGTATCTGAATTACCAAGGTTCTTTGATAAGTTGTTGCTGCGAGCTAGCCAGCTGTCTTCTCCCGTGCAAAAGCGGGTCATGAGTGTCGTGAGGGCTGCCATGGATTTCGGCTTTTCCTGTCCCAGGTGCCGGGCAAGCCACTCGTCGCGGATGTTATGCTTGAAGGCTGCTAGGGCTCCTGCGTCCGGACAGTCGACTATCTGGTTTTTCTTTGTTAGGAACTGTGTCCAGAATTGTCTGGCCGATTCCTCTGGCTGCTGAATTATGTGGCTTAAGTTGTCGGCATCCGACGGTCGCACGTAAGTGCCCTGGAAGTTGTCGAGGAATGCGGCTTCCAGGTCCTCCCAAGAACCGATTGAGTCTGCTGGCAAGCTGTTGAGCCAATGTCGGGCCGGTCCTTTAAGTTTGAGCGGGAGGTATTTGATGGCGTGTAGATCATCGCCGCGTGCCATGTGGATGTGAAGGAGATAATCCTCGATCCATATCGCCGGATCTGTTGTGCCATCGTATGATCCGATGTTTACGGGTTTGAAACCCTCTGGGATTTTATGATCCATTACTTCATTCGTGAAGCATAGCGGGTGTGCGGCGCCTCTGTACTGGGCTATATCACGACGCAGCTCGGAAGAGCTATGTCTGTTGTGTTCGGCCCGGCCGGATTTGTTGTATCCGGAGTGAAGATCATTGTCACGTGTTGTAGGGCGCCTGTGCGATCCGTAGATTGATCTTGTTTGTCTTGCCTTATCCTCCAGTATGTCTCACAGGTCGGGCGCATTTTCCCGTGCCTTAGTTGAGCGGCGTCGGGGCATGGCTTGGGTGGAGGGCCGAGAGGCCCCTCTGTCGCGGCCGCGAGGTGGCCGGTCTGCCATGTCATGCGCTGGTGATGTAGGTGCTTCCTCCTCTGATCGGGGTAGCGGCCTGCGCTTCGGGTAACTCTTGGAGGGGCGTTCGAGTTCATACTCTTCGACCGCAAGGACTTCAGTCCATCTGTCGGCTAGCAAATCTTGGGCAGCTCTAAGCTGTTGCTGCTTTTTCTTGAGGCTGCTTGCCGTGGCTAAAAGCCTGCGTTTAAAACGCTCTTGTTCGGCGGGGTCTGATGGTATGACGAATTCGTCATCATCGAGGCTTGCCTCGTCTTCGGAGGGAGGCGTATAGTTATCATCCTCGACCTCTCGGTCTGCCGCTCTCTCATGAGGGCTGGCTTCTCCATCTTCCTATGCCGAATCTTGCTGAGGTGGGTGTTCTTCGGCGCTATCCGGGGTAGTATTATCTCCCGTGCCGGAATCACCGTTTTTGCTTTGGCGGGATTTAGAGCGGCGCCGCTGACGCCGACGCTTTGGCTGTTTCTTGGGGGCGTCATCCCCCACTGTTCCATCGCCATCTCCATCTTTTGGAGTATCCACCATATATATGTCATATGACGAGGTGGCCTTCCAGCGCCCTACAGGTGCTGGTTCCTGTTCGTCTCCTACATCGTCGTCCATGCCGTCGATGTCTTCGGAGCTGAAGTCAAGCATGTCGGTTAGATCGTCGACAGTGGCTACAAAGTGGGTGGTGGGTGGGCTTTGAATTTCCTCATCATCCGTATCCCACCCTCGCTGACCGTAGTCCGGCCAGGGCTCTCCTGATAAAGAGAGAGACTTAAGAGAATTCAGGATATCGCCAAGAGGCGAATGCTGAAAGATGTCCGCGGCGGTGAACTCCATTATCGCGCCCAATCGGATTCGATCGGCAGGGGCATGGGGGGCTCGGAGTTCGGAGAGGAATCCGGTTTCTCGGAGTCACGGGCCATGCGGAGTGCGGGGCTGGAGTTCGGCTCGATCGCCTCTGAAATCGCAGCCCCTGAGGCAGCGTCCAACCGCTAATCCTCGATCGGCGCAGTAGGCTCTGAATTAATGGTCGGAACTGATGCGTGTGCTGCCTCCAAGGCGCTGTTCGGCGGCAGAGCTACATCATGCCCATCGAGACAGTGCGGCGTGCTTAGCTGTGGCTCGAATCCGTCGAAGATCAAGTCCCCGTGGATGTCAGCCGTGTAGTTTAGGCTTCCAAACCTGACCTGATGGCCAGGGGCGTAGCTTTTGATCTGCTCAAGGTGGCCGAGCGAATTGGCCCGCAGAGCGAAGCCGCCGAAGACGAAGATCTGTCCGGGGAGAAAAGTCTCACTCTGAACCGTATCGTTGTTGATGATCAAAGGAGCCATTGGGCCTAAAGGCGACGACACAGAGGAACTCTCAATGAAAGCACCAATGTCGGTGTCAAAACCGGCGGATCTCGGGTAAGGGGTCCCGAACTGTGCGTCAAGGCCGGATGGTAACAGGAGACAAGGGACACGATGTTTTTTACCCAGGTTCGGGCCCTCTCGATGGAGGTAATACCCTACTCCTGCTTGATTAATATTGATGATATGGGTAATACAAGAGTAGATCTACCACGAGATCAAGGAGGCTAAACCCTAGAAGCTAGCCTATGGTATGATTGTTGTGTATGGAGTTGATTGCCTACGGACTACAACCCTCCGGTTTATATAGACACCGGATAGGGTTAGGGTTACACAGAGTCGGTTACAAGGGTAGGAGATCTTGAATATCCGCATCGCCAAGCTTGCCTTCCACGCCAAGGAAAGTCCCATCCGGACATGGGACGAAGTCTTCAATCTTGCGTCTTCATAGTCCAGGAGTCCGGCTGAAGGTATAGTCCGGCTACCCGAACACCCCCTAATCCAGGACTCCCTCACTCTACCCGGCCGGAGTGTACGTAGAGAGAACCCTTAGGGTGTGGGCGATCTCAAGGTGGAGGGGCGCAAGGGAGTTAACGGAGTTCTTCCTTGCGACCGGCTTCCGCCACCTCCCCCGCGGCTCTTCGAGGATGTACCATCTTGAGGAGGTCAACCACAATGGCGTTGTGGTGGGGCTCCTCGCTATGTTCACTAACCCCTTCGATGCTTTCCACCTCCTCGGGCGAGTGTATTGGGTTGGTTGTGAGTTCATAGCTTTCACCAGCCATAACATCTTCACCGACTTCAACAACATCTTCCCCAACAATGATGTTATGCACACGCTCCCGTACCCCATCAACAACGGGGAGGCGTGAAGGGCGCCCGGAGGAGCGAGGTGGTGTTCACCCGGAGGAGGAGGAGAAGAACCCGAAGAACCCGCGTTTGGTGCTCCCGATCTATCTAGCTTGCTATATATCTATCATATTAGTATTTTAAGTTGTAATCGTTATGCTACTATTATTAAGTTGTATTAGTATTTTAAGTTGTAAGGATATCGTGGAGTTGTAAGGCTATCATGGAACTATGGATTGCAATCATTATGCTTCTATATAATCGTTATGCTACTATATATATTGTGTGTTTCGTGCTATTATTTGTAGATTGCTATGGGTTGTTCTTGCTATTATTTGTGTATTGCTATGGGTTGCTACGGGCCCGGGTTGCTACACCCCAATCACCACACACACCATCTTCAAAATATTGGCCAAATAATGGGTCATGACCCAAACCATAGACATGCAACTAGGAGCCCCATGCAAACCCACTATCGACCTGCAACTAGGAAATGCAAACTAATTTACTTCATGCAAGCATGCAACTCTTTTAGTTCATGGAACCGTAGACATGCATAAAAACAAGTAACATTTAGTTTTAGTGCATCAAAAAATGTCCATCACAAAATTTAGTGCAAGAAAAAGGTCAAAGTAAAAACAAGTAA
Organism: Triticum dicoccoides; assembly: GCF_002162155.2. Taxonomy (NCBI): domain Eukaryota; kingdom Viridiplantae; phylum Streptophyta; class Magnoliopsida; order Poales; family Poaceae; genus Triticum; species Triticum dicoccoides. Next base: position 64,221,934 of record NC_041384.1, on the reverse strand, counting down.
CATTTTATTTGCCAAAGTTAGAGGTGGGTTGGTGTCCCTACGCGAGTGAGCTCGTGCCCCTACGCGGGTGGGCTGGTCTCTATTTGGGCATGGTTATTTTCTTACGGCCCAACATCTATTCGACAGCCCAGTTTTGTTTTTTACTAGAAATTGAATTTGGGTGTGTACTCTGTTAACTGAAGAACAAAAATAGAGGAAACACATCACGAACACTGAATAATTTGTGTTCCAAATTGCTGCTTCAATTCAGATACATAACTTGGCATGGCGCACAGATCACATCCTCTACCCTGACAGGCCTAAATGCCCATTCTAATGACGGATGAACAAGAAATAAAACAAAAACAGAGCAATGATACAACAATAGAACCTCCCTGCCATGAAATTTACTTGTTTCTGCAAATCGATCATCTGCATTAGATGTTTCTTGATCTTCTTCAGTTCCTCGGTCAATTCGAACTCCGCATGCAGTTCAGCATTGCGCACATACATCGCCATCGGCACGACTCTGCCCGCCCCTCCGCCCGAGCTCCCCATATTCTCCACAGCAATCGGCGGCACCCCGCCCAAATTGAGCTCCCAGGTTGCGGCCACGCTCGGATCAACGTAGCCCTCAAACTGAATCCTATCAACATATTCATCAATCTACTCGAAATGGTAACATTTCTTCAGGATCTGAAAACAACAACATGAACCCTAAAATCCAATCGAGGAGAAAAACAAAACATGGAGAAATCAGAGCAAAAGACAGCGAAAGAACGGGCTTAGAACTGAGATCTAACCTTGCCATCCCTTCCTGCCATTGGTTTGCTCAAGCATTTCACAAATTCCCGCCCAAGATTGCCATTGTCATCCCTCTTAGTGACCAGCCGTTTAAGAGGGTCTGGGCGTGGGCAGTCAGGGCACCTTGTGAGCAGCACCGGTCCATACTGTCATCATTCTAAATGTGTGGCGGAGGAGGTAGACATTTGCGCTAGGTCGCCGGAGAAGAGAAAGATTGGGGAAAGGGGATGAATGGGTGGCAGCGGGCGGACGGGCATGGGCGCTCGTCTCTTCTAGCTGCAAGGAGGTGGGTCCCACGAGTAGACAAGTGGTGGGTCCCGCGCTTACGTGAATAAGTGGTGGGTCCAGCCCCCAACAGCTAACGAGGGCATCATTTGAGTTTAACAGCCATGTTGTGCGTGGGCTATTTACCTGGTCAAAATTATCGCATCACAGCCATTCGCTCGAACAACGTCGCACCCTTGCTAATTCACCTCAAATGTGTCGCACAGGAGCTATGAGTAACCGCTATCGATTGAAACTCTAATGAGGACTGACAAGGCATCAGTATCCTGGCTACTCATCACGGAACTCCACCACGGACAGCACCACAGGCGTGACATCCGTTCGCTCCCTCATGGCATCCAACCACTCGGGCTTCCCCTCCACCCACTTGTTGAGGAACGCCACCATGCCGCCGGCGACGAACCGCCTCATGGGCGCCCTGGCCCCGCCGCTCTTGCACAGGGCGCGCGTGGCCAGCCCCTTGGCGCCCGTCGTCACGTCGTCCATCATGTCGGTGTGCCCGTAGTCCCTCGCCACCAGGTGGCACGCCGGCGCCGAGCACTCGTCGTAGAACTCCGCGTGGCTCACGCCCAGAGGCGCGCACGGCGGGAACAGGGCGTTGCGGGGCAGCTCGCCGAGGCCCGTGCCGATGACCATGACCGGCGCCGGGACGCGCAGCGCGTTCGGCTTGTAGACCAGGATCGGCGGGGGCGTCTGGTCGCCCATGCCGGTGCCGTCCACGGGGTCGACGGCGATGAGGGCCGCGAGAGGCAGGGTGGTCTTGGCGTGGCCCAGCGCGAGCGCGAAGGCCACCTTGCCGCCCCGGCTGTGGCCGGAGATGGACACCTGATGAATGATGATGCAATTGTTAGTATCTTGATGAATAATTGTTCGGTTAAATTAGAGAGCAATCGATGGTAAACTGACCGCAGTTAGGTTCGGTCGAACACCGGGTGGGAGCTTGGAAGAAAGGCCGACAGCGAGCCAGTCGATGACGGCGGCCGCCGAGTTTATCTCGCCGGTGGTATCGGGCCCGGATACCGTGTACAGCTACAATTGTACTCGAGTTCAGTGTTCATCTCTGGAGCAGAAATTCATTGCCGCGCCGACATTAGCTTGACGACCTTGTTGATATAAGATACCTGAGGACCGACGACGATGAAGCCATGGGAGGCGACATGCTGGAGCAGCTGGGAGTAGAAGTAGTTGTTGCAGAGGTAGCCGTGCAGGAAGAGCAGCACCGGGTACTCCCCTGCGTCGCACGGGGCGGCCACCAGCAGCGGCTTCGGAGGAGACTGCGCGTCGACGGGACTGGTCGGACAGCACCTCGTGGCCTGCGCGACCTTGGTAAGGCTGGTGCCATGGCGTCCATGGTCGAACACGTCGCCTGCAGACGCCATGGTGTGAAGCAGAGCGACAGGCTGCTACTCTGCCGATCCCACGCGCCTTGCAGAGGAGCTCGTGTATGTTAACCTGGAGTTGTGGTAGTTACCGGTGCTTGTGGCCGCTTAACGGCCGTGTGTTCTGGGGATCCTTATCTGCGTGGTTCTCCAAGAAATATCTGATGCATTTTAGTCCTCCTTTTCACATTCTCTTGTAGTACGTACTTGATAGTTGATACGATGGAAGATTGGGACATTCCTTTGTTTCCATCTTCGATAAGTCTTACTAGTCATCAGTCGGCCGCCTCCCATCACTATGTCGACGCGTTTGTGTCGTGTCCTTGCTGAACGTGATGGATTGAAGTTTGGTTTGGGGATGAGAATCCGAAGTTCAACCTCATGTTGGACTCGTCATCATCAATGCACGCGCGACGATTCCTTCTTAAAAGTGTAGCCTACGAGTTGTGCATTTTTCTTTTTGCTCTCGTCTTGTAACATAGGATTAGTAGTTATTTAGAGCAGTCACTATCGTGAGGCATGCGACTTCGGATTTTCTTTTCGCTTTATTTCCGGTTCAATGTTGTTCGCTTGCTGGATTTTGTATTCTTAATAATATATAGTTATATGCATTGTTCTGATGCAGAGGCCGGGAGTTATCCTCCTTTCTGAAAAAAATGACATTAATATGTAATTATGAAGCATGCTAAACTTTAAATATCAAATATTTCAATTTCATGAAATAAACCGAAATAGATTTATGCTTTACAAGTCCGGTGAAATAAGCACTCAGCTTCCTCTTAAGCAGCCCGCATTGGCAGGCCGCAACCACTAGTGGTTTGCAACCGGCGCTATAGGGGTGATTCCTATATGGTATGTGTCACTGGATAGCAACCCAACGCATACCTCCCCATGTGCCACGTCCTCTGTACGGACCGGCCTATACTGGTTTCTCCCAGCGGGTTTTTCTTGTTCTTTTGGTTTTTCGTCCTGTTTTTATTTTCCTTTTTCTATTTTTGTCTTTTGTCTTTTTTCTTATTTTCTTCCTTTATCCTTTTCTTTTTTTAATAATTTTGGTAAGATTATTTTTAAATTTGTGAATATTTTTTTGAATCTGCAAATATTTTTTGAATTCATGAATAATTTTTTGCAATTCATGAATGACTTTTGGATCCACCTACATATTTTTCTATGTATGTGAACATTTTTAAGTCACAGTTTTTTAATTCGCAAATGTTTTTCTAATTCACGGATATAATTTTAGTTCATAATATTTTTTTGAATTCGTAAACATTTTTTTGAAGTCGAGAACAATTTTTTGAAATTTGTTATCATTTAAAAAAAACTTGTGATCATTTTTTAAGCTCACTAATATTTTCGAAATTCAAGATTATTTTTTAAAACCATGAACATTTTTTGGAATCCTGTGTATTTTTTGGAATCCTGTGTATTTTTTGAATCGTGATTATTTTCGAAAACAATGTTTGGATTCGTATTTTTTTCTAAATATGCGAACATTGTTTAATTCGTGATTTTGTTTCAGAATTCGGGACATTTACTACGTTCATGAACATCTTTCTTATAAATTCATATTTTTGAAACCACAAACAGAAAAAAATACAAAAAAAAAACTGGGGCGCCTCGGTATAGGTGCCGTATAGTGTGCAGCCAGCAGTGACCAGCTCTGTTCTGCTCCATCTAGGAAAAAAACTCTGTTCTTCTCGTCTAGACTCTCGCGCGGACTTGCGTTGGGGAACGGGGTCTGGCTGGGGCCGGGGCAGATGCGTTCGGGCGCGGGGGGCGGCGGGCGTGCGTTCTCCAGCCCGTCAGATGGCCAGAGGCCTCGACGCCTCGTCGCGGCCGCGCTCCGCATCAGGGCGACGCCGGCTCTACGCGCGGTGAGCCAGTGAGCAGCAAGATCAGTCTACTCTCCCTCCCCATTCGGTAATTTTATCCAGTTCGATTCCTAGTTTTCCGCTGCATCTTAATTAGTGGGGGATTCTAACTAGGTCAGATGTTTTGCACTAGATACATTTGTTGTTTATAAAGGACCGAATCTAGCCATGGTTTAGGGGAATGCTAATATACTGTCGATTCATTTTATACAAAAGAAATAGAGGTGAATGTGAAGCTACTGAATGCTCGGCCTCCTCTCTTGCTACTCTAGTTTGAACATCAAAGTCATAAATAACAAATCAAACTCGAACAATCGAAGTCTTGTTCCGAGGGATTAAATTCTTGGAACGGGATCCAGCATTATGTCCACATATTTGGCAATTATCCACCTAATCAAAGTGATGATCTGTGGCGAGCAGATTTAAAGCAGTCCTTACCGAAAAAGGCTTTCGCCCCGCTTTATAAATAAAGCAAACCGTCAAAAGCACACATACACGGACTAGTCCGGAACACACACACCCAAGATACACAACAAGAGGTACAAAGGTTCCGCTGAGGGCACAGCTCAACAAGCCCAAAAAACAACAAAGAAAAGAAAGGCCGAAGCCGGAGAACAGGTCCGGCGCCTAATCTGGCTCCGGAGGAGGCGGAGGGGGCGGCGGCGGCGACAGACGAAAGGCCATCGAGCGAAGGTCGGCGATGAAGGCGGAGATGGCGTCCCGGTCCCGAAGGCCGCTAAGCGACCGCCAAAGCTGCAAGAAACCAGACAGTTTGAAAAGAGCGTCAGTAGCCCGTCGAAGAAGGATGCGCTGAATCACAAGCTTATTGCGAATCGTCCAGAGGGTCCAGGCGAGTGCCCCAATCTCAAGCCACCTAATGTGGCAAGAGGGCAGGGGGAAGTTCTAAAGTTCGGCAAAAAGGTCGGGAAAGTTGGTGTGGCACCAATCACCTCCCACTACCTCTCTAAAGCAGCTCCACACGAATTAAACGGACACACAGGAGAAGAAGATGTGGTTCGAATCTTCAGGGATACCACACAGCGGACCCTTTTGTGGTTCGAATAAGCAGTCCTTATGCTGACCCTTTTGTGGAATTGCAAAGTTTATGGTACGCAAGATCGACACTTCAAGTACAATTGATTTAACCCGGACGATTTGGGGTAGTCCTAAAAAGTTACAGCTTCGTCCCTCCTAAGATTTCTTTCAAGCTCCACGACTGACACCTGTATATATCACTCAAACTGACCCAAAGGCCATGATGTTTCAGACAACTCACGAGACGATGTAATCCATTCAGTTAGTGAACTCTCATTGTTTCTCAAAGGAATTCCAAACAAGCACAGACAGAAACTTCTGTAAAATTCATGAGTTCACATGTACATGCTAGGTGCTTACATACACCAAGTAGTTTCAGACTGGAACCATGTAGAACATACAGAAGATTGATTCATTAACCCCGTGAGTAATTAAACTGAGCATAGACAACCAGAGTAACATCTGAAGTGAAGTAAATGTTTGATATGCTCCCTAGCTAGTGTTTGAATACATTAAAATATAGTATCTATCCAGACGAAATGCACAAGAAAGTAGATGTTTTAACATCTAAGAGAGACACGATAACACTGAACACCGTATATGTATATGTTATCTTCCTCCTGAAAGGTCGGAAAAAGTGGCAAAACTCGTCGATAACTGAGGGTATTGCAAGTTTGGTGATTCCAATCCTCTGTTTTGCGTCAAGGCCTGCATAGTGAAGCTGAAGTGTGCTGGTGTTAGCTCTGGGAGTGGTGTATCACCTTCGAGATACTGCATGACTTGCCGCATTGTGGGCCTTGCGCTAGTAAAAGGGTGCGAGCACAGAAGCCCTAGCTTCAGCACCAATGATGCATCATCGATGTTGTAGTCACCCCGCAGTCTCTGATCCACGGTATCCATGAGCGATCCGTTGTGCCAACGCTCTATAACCCAGTCGACCAATGTATGTTTGTTGCCAAATGGGTTCTGCTTGATAGGCCTCTGCCCAGAAGTAACCTCAAGGAGAAATATGCCGAATGCAAACACGTCCGTCAGAGGGGATGCCTTGCCCGTCCGTACGAACTCAGGCGCCAGGTATCCCATGGTTCCAACCATATGTGTGGTTTGTGGATCAGTGCCATGATCGTACAACCTTGAGAGACCAAAGTCACCTAGTCTTGCATTCATTTCACTGTCCAGAAGCACGTTGCTCGGCTTGACGTCTCGGTGTATGACAACTTTCTCCCACTTCTCGTGAAGGTAAAACAATCCGAACGCGACACCCTTGATAATATGTAACCTCTCCTCCCAATTCAGTGATGGCTTGCCATCTTTAAAGTATAAATACTGATTGAGGCTTCCATTTGACATGTAGTCATAAACCAAAAGAAGTTCACCTTTCCTTCGGCAATAGCCAAGCAGGGGCACAAGGTTGCGGTGTCTGAGCCGGCCGATACTGACAACCTCCGCGATGAACTCCTTCATCCCTTGCCTCGACTCGTGAGACACTCTCTTCACCGCCACTTTCAGTTTGGACTTTGGGAGTGTCCCTTTGTATACCTTGCCGAACCCGCCCACACCAAGCAGATTCTTTTCCTTGAACCCTTCCGTGGCATGGAACAGGTCCTTGAAGGAGAAGCGGTGTGGCCCGAAATCGACCTCCCAATCTTCCCGCAGCTCCCTGTACCTGAATCTCTTGCGAAGAAACAAAATGATGACAGTTCCTACTACAAGGACGAACGTGGCCGTGGCAATAGGCAGGGTGATCTCCAGGACCTTGGAGCGAGGCTCTGGGCCAAGACGTGGTAGCTTTGGGAGCTTAGATGTGTCGATGGCTGGAGCAGGGCCGTTTACGGCGAAGCTCCAGCCGAGAACGCAGTGGATCGTGCTGATTGCGCCGGTAGTGGCTGCGAAGCCGATGTACGATGGTTCTCTCAGAACTGTGGAGAGGTTGTAGGGAGATGAAAGCAGCGGCCTCACCGGCTTAGCTACTCCCAGAGGAGCCAAGAACACGTTGATCTGCGTGGACACCCCATCATAGTCAGCCCATACCTGCATCGCCTTGCCGCTGATAAGAGTCAAGTTGTTGAAGGCTCTACTCTCATCATCGTAGTACCCAGTGCGGTAGGCCTGCAAGGAGTTGAGGCTGTTGATGTCGATGCCAACGTGGTTGTTGTCCATGTCCTGGAACTCCTTGTTCTGGGTGGTGTCGAGCTCGACGGCGAACATGTGGTTGCTGGCGTTGCCATTGTTGCCGCTGTTGAGGAGGCCCATGTACTGCGCCCACGTGTTGGAGAGGTTCTTGGTGGGGGCGACAAAGAAGGCCATGCCGTCGGCGCTTATGCCGTCGTGGACGGAGAGGATGGCGAAGGCGAAGCTGAGGGAGAAGGACCGCACCGTGCCGTTGGGCGACCCGCGCAGGCTCAGCGGGGTCGGGTACAAGGCGTGGCCGAGGTTGATGGTGTCGTTGGTGAGCTCGAGGAGCCCCTCCGGCGTCACCTTGGCGCTGCCGTCGAGGGTGAGGTTGACACCGGAGAAGCCGTTGTATAGAAAACTGAAACTGTCGTTGCTGGTTGTGGATGCAGCACAGGGAAGAACGAGGAGTGGGATGGCATAGAGGAGGAAGAAGATGTGCTCCCTCGGAGCCATGCCTTGAGCTCTCTGGCAAGGAAAATATTACGATATTTTGTGGCTGATAAACAACTAGTACCGGTGTGGCTATCCTATCTAAGTAGTACTGCTGTATGTGCGCGTGACAGTGGCAAACAACTGCCCATGATTATTTACTAAGAAGTAAATCCATAAAATTTATAGTACTTAGTAATTTTGCTAAGTCGCAAGCAAGAGACACATCACCATCCACGTGTGCAATCGAAGAGAAAGTGGTCCAACAGGTTCAATTTTCTTCCTAGATACTGAAAAATTGTCTCCCCATCGACGCTGAAGTCTGAACATCTTTGTGGAACCGTCTAAATCAGACTGATTTAGACGGCAACCACTAGCAAGTAGCAACACGTTGTTATAATTCTCTCCTCCGAGACGAGGGAAGAGCCTTTGAATATCAAGCCAGAAAGTAGAGTAGCATGCGTACACTTCTGTTGGTGATAAGTCTGGATAGTCGTCTAAAACGACTGGGTATGCATGATCCGTCATGGTCAATCCCGGCGTCCTCTGGCTAGCGGTCTGCATATGCACTTGTGTTGGACTTCTCTGCTGAATCTGAGGTGGTCCGGGCTAGGTATGCACCGCACATATAATGTAGCTAGCCTAGAGTTTTCTACATACTGTATGTAAGGACATCCTCATCCGCCCAACACCAAGGACTGGGCCGTCGCTACACGGTGGACACCTACATCATGCACGTCTCCATGTCGGGTTGGACGGTCCCAAACTGATGGACGTGTTGTTTGTAGAGTCAAACGGGTGCCTGCAGAAGAGCTTGTCTATTCTCTGATAAAAGTCTACTGCGACAGCCATTTTTCTGTGTGGCTAACCCAGGGCGATCCGGTTGCATGGCTGGAGTTTCAGGAAAAGCATGAGAGAAATGTGAAAGCGAAGGGAGGAGGGAGAGGAGTCGGTCCACTGAGGAGACTGTAGCATTGGATGAGATCAACTTTGTAAGGTGGTTTCAAGACTCCATGTCTGTGTTGCCAAGGTCTGTGGTTGGTTTTGTTGCGTGTTGATGCGTGAGCTATGCATTTTTTTTTAATAATTTGCTTTTCTACATTCTCAATGTCTTGACTAGTTTTTGATATCGTGATGGTGTAGAGCCTGGATATAATTTGCATCTTCTTGCTATTAACATATCCACGTTATCGTAGAAATGTGCAAAATGTTATCTCCTTGATATATAGAAAGCCAGTATCCGTTGGATCTTTCAAGAAAGAAACTAAGCTAGTTATTTTGAATAACATATGACCATATATTAATTCTTTAGAATTAGTCACAAGGGCAGTAATTGTATGTGTTGTCCATATAATTCTGGCCAATAAATACATGTATTTTGCCAACAAGTATATTCTATATATGCACATGTTTTTCTTTACAGTATGTATGCACCAGTTATTACACTTCCTAGCAGTTTTAGTACATGTCCTTCATTGTAATTATATGTTGGTTTAGTGAAGGATAGAGCCATTTAAAAAAAAATGACGGTTTACCCCGCCTCTGCATCAGACGATGCACACATCCATATTTGCTAAGATTAGAGTATCAAACATCCATTACATCGTACAAAAGTGGCCCCAGAACCCAAACAGCAACATGTATATTGTAGAACTTGAGAGAAAGATGAAGTGCACAACAGTAACAGTTTTGCGCCATTAGTTGCTCACCTCCCGCTCCCGCGGCACGCTCCGCGCGCGCGCCTCGGGAGATCGATCGGCCGCCGCCGCCGTCGCCTCCCCAGCGTCGCCTCCCCCTCGCCGCCGCCGGAGTGCGCCCGCCGGGCAAAGCCCGCGCGGCGCGGGCGGCGGCGGGGCATTCCCTCCTTCCTCTGGCCCTCGTGGCGGCGGCGCGGGCCGTCAGATCGGGGACAAGGGGCGCCTCGTCCGGCTGGTCTCCCGGAGGTGGGGACGGCTGGATCCGGCGGCGACTGGGCTAGGAGGAGGTGGCGCGGTGTGGCGGTGCTGGTGGCAGGGTTTCGGTCGAGGTCGTCTTCGATCTAGATCGGGTTCTCCATCGGGGCGTCGCACGGCGGTGGGATCGGATCGGCGGCAACGTCACCGGTTCGGCGGAGGGCTCCGTTCCAGCCAACCGCGAGATCGGGACGCCGTGGCCTCCGGTGAAAATCGCGTCTGACTGCGGTCATGGCGGATGATGGCGGCGTCTCGGACGTTGTTCCCTTCTCGAGGCATCGTCGTTGCAGGTCACGTCAACCTGATCGAAAGGCTCCGGGGGAAACCCTTGATCTGGATCTACCGGATCGGACGATGGCGACGTTTCGATGTCGTTCTCCCTCCTGGGGGCATCGTTTTGGAGCAAATGTTGGCTGGAGGGGACAAGAGGAGGAGCGGCGTGGCATCTGGCACGTCGACAACGGCGGGTCTCAGCGGCATGGAGCAGCGGGGGTCTCGCCGGTGGGCGTGTGATGATGGACGAGTGCAGGATGGTGGCGCTGTCTGGCGTCGTGGTGGCGTCGATGGCAGTGAGGCCTGGCACGGTTCATGCAACAGTTCAGCTCTGAAGATGGATTGATGGTACGTGGCTGCGGCGGCCTCATACCCGGCAGGGGGCCTGGTTGACGAGCACGCCGAACTGGTGGGTGCCCATACCCGGAAGGAGTCCTGATTGGGACCTCAGGTCTCAGATGTTAGGTTTGGCTGCGAGGTCTGTTTGGTATTAGGCCCAGACCATCAGCGCCCTTCATCAGTTAGATAGGAGTAGTGACAGAGGTTGCGAAGATGGTGGCTTTGGTCTTACTATTGTACGACTTTGTAAGGTCTTGTGTTAATAATCAATAAAGTGGCCATATGCATCGTCCAGATGCAGAGGCCGGGAGTATTCCTCCTTTTCGAAAAAAAAACATCGTACAAAAGTGACAAGCAAAAAGAACACAAAGCTCGAATTAACCGGGCACTAAGAAGGCAGAATGACTCAAGTCACATATCACAGTGAGGATCATGCAATTCACCTCCCAACTGTAAGGACGGATGTGCTGTCAATACGCGCTGTTGATGAAGGATACGTCATGATGAATTGATCAAATCCTCCATTCTGCATTATGGTCATCATCTGAAAGCTTAAATCCGTCGGTGACATCTCCGGCAATGGCATGTCGCCATCAAGGTACTGCATCACCTGCCGCATGGTAGGCCTTGCATTGGCGAATGGGTGAGAGCATAGCAGGCCTAGCTTTAGAGCCACACATGCCTCGTCGGCGTTGTAGTTGCCCCCAAGCTGCTTATCCACGGGATCAAGGAGCGATCCCTTGTTCCATTGATCGAGCACCGATTCGACCAACAATACTTGGCTATCCTCTAAGTTTGGATTGACAGGCCTCTGCCCACAAGTAACTTCAAGAATAAACACTCCAAAGGCAAACACGTCGGTGAGAGGTGTCGCTTTGCTAGTATGCCCTAGCTCAGGAGCGAGGTATCCTATGGTTCCCACCATGTGTGTGGTTTGCGGGTCGGTGTCGTGGTCGTACAGCCTTGCGAGGCCAAAGTCACCGAGTCTTCCATTCATGTCGCCATCGAGGAGGACGTTACTGGCTTTGATGTCCCGGTGGATGACCACTTTCTCCCACTCTTCATGAAGGTAGACCAAGCATGATGCAATGCCTTTGACAATATGCCACCTCTGAGCCCAATTCAAAATTGGTTTGCCTTCTCTACCGTGCAAGTACTTGTCAACGCTCCCGTTTGGCATGTACTTGTACACCAGAAACAGTTCACCTCTCCGTCTGCAGTAGCCAAGCAATGGCGCTAGATTGCGGTGCTGGAGACGTCCTATGCTGACAACCTCTGAAATGAATTCTTTGATGCCCTGCTTCGAGTCGTGTGCAACCTTCTTCACAGCAACCTCCATTCTAGTAGACACTGGAAGGATGCCCTTGTACACCCTCCCGAATCCTCCAATTCCAAGCAGGTGTGTGTCGCTGAAACCTTCCGTTGCACAGTACAGATCCTTGTAGGAGAACCGTTGTGGACCGAACTCGACCTCCCAATCTTCTCGCAGCTCGGCATACCGAAACCGTCTCCGTAGCACCAGGAGAACAATGGCGCCCATGCTGAGGACGAACGCTCCGGATGCTATTGGCAGAACAATGTCCAGCACCTTGGACCGTGGCTTCGGTCCCATGCGGGGAAGCTTTGGTAGCTTTGAGATGTCGATGGCTGGAGCCGGACCGTTCATGGCGAAGCTCCAGCCAAGCACATAGTGTCGCACATTGATCGTGCCGGTCGCGGAGGAGAAGCCGACATACGCGACGTCTGTGACCGCGGTCGTGAGGTTGTAGGTGGCCGTGAACAACGGCCTTACTGGTCTGCCCACGTTGAGGGGAGCCATGGTGACGGTGATTTGAGCGACCCTGTGGTCGTAATCCACCCACACCTGCATGGCCTCGCGGCTGATCAGGCTCAGGTTGCGGAAGCTACCGTCGTCGTCGTCGAAGTAGCCGGCGTAGTAGGACTGCAGCGAGCGGAGGCCGTTGACGTTGGCGCCGGCGTGGTTGGCGTCGAGGTCGTCGAACTCCTTGTTCTGGATGGTGTCGAGCTCGACGGCGAAGAAGTGGTTGCTGCCGTTGCCGTTGTTCTGGACGTCGGTGAGGCCCAGGAGCTGGCCGGGCAGCGCGGAGGAGAAGTTGGTGCTCGACGCCACCACGAAGGCCATGCCGTGGGCGCTCAGGTCGGTGTAGATGGACTGGATGGCAAACACGAAGGAGGCCGAGAAGGACCGAACGACGGCGCCGGGAGACCCTCCGGCGAAGCGGAGGGGAGTCGGGTAGAAGGCGTGGCCCTTCTGCTGGTCCGTGCCGTTGGTGAGCTCGAGGAGGCCGCCTGGGGTCACCGTGGCCGCGCCGTCCAGGGCGAGGTTGGCGCCGGTGAAGCCGGAGTAGAGGAGCTGGTCATCGCCCTCTCCGGTGGCGCTGGCTGCTAGAATAAGGCAAATTAGGAAGAGGAGCCGGAGAAGCGTGGACACACCACTCTTCATGGCGGAGGACCCGGCCGGACGGACTAGCTACGGACGAGAAGGGTACTACTACTTGGTTTGGGTATGCATAGTTGGTGCACCGTGCACCTCTAGTAGATGGCAATTAGTGTGAGCCGCCGGAACCGGCCGGTTGACCCTGTCTCCATCCCAGTGGGAGGAATGGTTGCGTGCCACCAGGAAGAGGAATGGTTGCGTGCTCCTCTCACAAAGATTGCAATCAGCAAAAGGCATGGGAGCCGGCGAGCAGCAGTTTCAGTAGTTGCAGCTCCATCGATCGATGTCCACACACATGATGGAAACATGGTTCAGTGCAGGAGGCGCGCCTTGTACCCTGACGGCACGCCTTGTGGTGATTCTCGAACAGATGGTGTGCGGAGGACTGAGTTCGCCAAAAAAATGATAATTCCAAAACAGACCTTAAATCTGTAAGATGAAAGCTAAATCGAACCTTCAACTTCTAAAAGCATCTACAGCCGTGAACAGCTAATCCGGGCCCTCAAAAGCCCGCGGACACGTCCAACGGGCAGTGACCAGTCACACCTCAAATTTATTTCTCTGCATTCGGATACCTCATACTTGAAACCATAAATCCATACAAAACATGCAAAAGAGGAAAACCTACATAGTACATAGATCAACTAACTTACACTAGCCTAGTCCTCGTCGGAGATGTCCACGATCTCCGTGCTTGGCTCCGGGTACATGGGCGCCAACCGCAACTCCGGCTCCTCTGCATCGGCCTCCGCTTTTGCGTCTAGTTCGACGAAAAGCGCGTCGGTCGCCACCCGTTCCTGTCGGATGAACACTCGGTTCACCTAGACATAGGCCTCATCCTGGATGCACTTCAGGATGGCCTGCTGCTTCGCCATCTCCACCACTACTCCAGGGCAGCCTAGAGTTGTCAACATTGAACCAACACAAGTCACCCTTATCAAACTACCTAAGTAAACAATGGGGGAAATAATAGCTAGAAGACTATAAGCAAAAAAAGCTTGGGTCCACCACCACAGAATCAACCACGGCTCAATGGTCAGCACACAAAGTGGCCATGTCTCAAAGTTCACAGCAAACAGAGGTTGAAGGAGAGACCAGGGACTCACCTAAATAGTGATAGCGGAGAAGGTGGTCGTGTTAGTCGACGCAGAGGTTATGGCACAATAACCTATCTGTGTTGTCAGCTGTGGAAGCAATGCGACACAGCACCATCGCTGGAGACTGCAACAACTGCCAGGTCGCACCAACGAGAGTTGTGGATCTGATTTTGTACCCACGCCACTGCAAAGAATTGCAAAGGAGTAGCTAGTCAGATTGCAAATATTAAGTCATGGTGGTTATCTTAAAAGTAAAAATACTTTCTGTTGACAGTGAATTGAATGACTGATTAAAACAAGAAGATGTAATTCTACTGGGAAAAGTAAATTAAACATCTCCAAAATTCTTTGGAAAAACCAGTAAAAGATTCTTAAAAGAGATGTAGTTAACAGCCCGGTTAACTAACGTACTCGCATAACAGAACAGTAGTTTTTGTTACAAACATCAAAAGAAAAAAAAACATATGGTTTCCTTACAAGCAACTAAAAAGGAAAGCCAAAAGCTACCAAAGCTATGGCCAGAGCCGCAACTTTACTTGCGATCTAGTATATGTGTGTAGTACGGCACACTAATGATTTCACAACGATTAGCAGCAGCATGAGACCAAGAACAAGATTAGCAGCAGCATGAGACCAAGAACCAGACCTTCTGATCTACTATAGCTCAAAAAATGGCAGAACCATGCTCAAATAATTACTATTCAGGCCTCAGGTCACGGGAAGGCCGCCCGTGGTTTCACATAAACAATTGAAGGTAAACCCACCGCCCTCAAGGCCACCACCAGCATCTTCATCTTGGGCGCCGTCGATGACAAGCCGGTGCAGTTGCTGCTGCATGACACAGAGATGGATGGAACATGTTACAAATATGATGTAGACATTGATTCAAGATGCAAACCGTGTACTACAGTTTTGAATTGGGCATTATGGAGGCATGCAGCTAGAAATTAAATACACTCTCCGTCCCATAATATAAGAGTGTTTTTACCCTAGTGTAGTGTAAAAAACGCTCTTATATTATGAGACGGAGGGAGTAATAGATAGATGATTTTAACACTCGGTGGTTATACAATTCCATACACTAGGAAAATAGGGGCTACTGGTCCACCAGCTGAACCAAATATTGCTCACGTTGTCATGACAAGAGACATACTTCGACCATACAAAAAAGCAACGAGAATGCCCAACACTGTGTGTCTATAATTCAAATATATTGTCTATACATCATCGTAACAGTATAAGTTGAAATGGGAACTAAAATGTGTAAACCTATAAAGGAGTCATATCTTTTACTCTTCTATTTTCTTTGTTGGCGTTATAGGCAGTGAGGAAAGCAAATAAACTTAACCGTGGAGCTAACCAGGAACCCTATAACTAACCCAACGCCATGTACCTTTACCAATAGCACACCATATGGATAGTTGGACCTTCCTAATGGGATGGCGCTCGTAAATTCGAGAAATCATGGCGCCATTGGATCTGCTAATCCTACAGTAGGACCTTACCAATACAAACTAAGAAGACACGAAGGCATCATTCGGCAGCCTGGAATTGTTCGAATCGAAAGGCCATTGGCCGAACTTTATTAGATAGAAAAGAGAATACAGCAAGGACATTCTAGGAAACTTAGACTGAACCCAGAGTTTACAAACAGCCCTGCCAAGGGTCGGCCTCCAAAAAACCAGAGGCGCCCCCGCTACAGCAACGATCTCGGACCACCCAGGTGAGGGCCGGTCTTGCAAAACATGAACACCCCCACAACAACTAAGTTGGCAGATCGACGATGCATCCGGCGGCCCTCCACATGGCCACATCTTCTACTACCCGCTCCAGAACGCCGGACGGCGAAGCTGCCACCTGGTCAAAGATCCTGGAGTTTCTTTCTTTCCATATCCTCCAATGCATCAAGATCACCACTGTGTCAAAATTCCTTCGGATGTTCTTGGGAATGTCAGCCCTAGTCTGCAACCACCACTCCCGAGTGGAGGCAAAGGTGTTATCGGAGATAAGGAAATCGGCGCCGGTCCAAGATCTGAAGTGCGCCCAAACTTGTTGTGTAAAACGGCAGTGGAGAAACAAGTGGGTGCAGTCTTACGACGCTTGAAGACACAAGGGGCAGACTTCATTGGTAGGCCAATTCCTTTTCTACAGATTGTCCGCCGTAAGGCAACGACGGTGCACCACGAGCCACATGAAGAATTTGCCGCGGGGGGGGGGGGGGCTTGGATTTCCAAATAGGCTTGTAAGGGCATCTCCAGCCGTTCGGCCCCCCAGGGCGCCTAAATAGAGCGGCCTGGGGGCGTGCCGGCGCTAGTTCGGCCCCTGGGAGCGACCTAGCTCCCAGTCACGCCCCCAAGCGCCGGCCCCAGGATGCGGGAAATTTAAACTTGGTCGTTCCCGCTCTCAAAAGACGCCACAAATCCGGCGATCGGACGTAGTCTGGCGTTACAAAAAACAAGCACGCCGCAAGTTCGCGTGCGCAATGATTCACTCGGCGGGGTCAGCTCCAGGCGTTGGCGGAGTCGGCGTGCGCGGGCTCGGCGGTGTCGGAGCTGCTTCGGTGTTGGGCTGTGTCGGCGCGGCTTCGGCACTGTTGGGCGGCGATGTAGAGGCGTCGTTCGGGCTTGGCGTCCGTGTGGTCGTGGGCGCGGGAGCTTGCGTCGTCGGCGTCGTCGGCGTTGCCGTCTGCATCTGGTTCAGCATGAGGCCGCGCTCCACCATGTACCACGCCCTGAGCTGCTCGTCGTCGCTCTGGAGCATGTCCGCCCCGCCCATCAAAAAAGCCATGTCGGTGTTCCTCTTCTTCGTGGCGACGTTCGTCCGGAGCAGGTCGAGCTTGATGGCGCTGTTCTTCATCAGCGACGACCACCGCGCCTCGGTCTTCTCTTCACGTAGGACGGCCCGGGCCTGGGCGTCGGCGAGGCAATGCTCGATGGACTCCTGCACTCGCGCGGTTGCCGCGTCGGCGTTTTTCCCCTTCTATGCCAATTTGTGGCCATTCGGCCGTCCCTCTGACGCGCCCGGAGTCGTCGCGTCCGGCTTGTAGGTCTCCTTGGCCTTGTCGAGGGCACGTCGGACTTCCGCCCACTTCTCGCACTTGTCAATGCGCTTGTAGACGTGGAGGTGTTTGAAGTCGGCGTCTTGGTTGTCGCGCCGATACATGGTGAACATACGCAGCAGCTGCGCGGAGGAACAAACAGTTGGCGGGCATAGACGACGAAGAGATGCGGGCGAACGGCGTGCATACCTGATCCTCAACGCTGGCGCCACTCTCCGGGCGAGTCGCGACCTCCTCGATGATTCCATGCCATTTGTTGCACACCAACTGGATACGCCCCCAATGGTTCACCATCGCCTTGGAGCCGCGCTGCATGTAGACGCCTTTGAAGTACGGGTCGACGAGCTTTCGCTCGTCGAACTCGGCCTTGATGCGGTCCCAGTACGTCTCCAAGCTCTGGTTCGCGCCGGTGGTCGGGTCGAGGCAGACGACTTTCCATGCTTCGGTGAGGCATTCTTCCTCCTTGGACGTCCACTTGATGCGCGGTTCGCCTGACCTAGCCGCCCGCTTCTTCTTCTGGCGCCCCTTCGTCGGAACAGGAGCCGGCTCCTCCTCCTCCTCCTCCTCCTTCTCGTCCTCGTCCTCCTTCTCGGGTTCCTGCGCTTCGTGCGCGTCCTCGCCGTAGACATAGCCGAGCTCGGCCTCCATGTCGCCGCTGAGATCCACTACCTCGTCCTGGGTGGCAAACCCGGGAGACGCGGTCGATCCTGTCGCGATGATGTCGTTCATGTCGGCTCCTGTGTCGTCGGTGTCGCCGAGGTGCAAGAAGGGCAGCGGTCCACGGCGGAGATGGGGCATCGGTGTGGACGCGTAGGCGGCGGGCGGCGAGTAGTTGTATGGAGGGAACTGCACGCCGACGAAGGCGGGCGAGGGTGTGCGCGTCGCGGGGTGGCCATGAGGGAAGGTCACGTTTGGGTTGAAGCCACCGTGCGCGTCGCCGTCGGCGTAGCCGGGCGACGACGAACCCCATGGAGATCCGACGCCTTGCTGTCCCCAGGGCGCGTACTGGGCGTGGCTGACGACGGGTGGATTCATCATCCCCGCCTGGTCGACCGATGAGGAAGACGCCGCCGCGCGCGCCGCGTTGTCGCGGGCCTTCTTGGCAATGGCCTTGTTCCGCTGGTCGGCGGTGACTGCGTCGCGCCGCTGAACTTCCACCCTCCACTCGGCGTTCGACAGGCCCGGTGGCTTCGATGGCGGCGCCCTCGGCTTCCTCTGCTTCGGCTGGGTCATGGTGCCATTCGCAGTTGTCGCCGCGCGCGGCATGGCGTACTTCTTCGGCGGCATGGCGGCGACTGGAAGGCGAGCGGGAGGGGGTTTGGCGGGAGAAAGGGAGGGAATGGCGGGAGGAAGGCGAGTGAGCAGGAGAGATGCGAGGGAAAAGCGTCAAGAAACAGCGGGAAAAGGCCCTCGGGTCACCGCCAGGGCGGACCCACGCGCCTTTTTTGCTTGTGCCGGCTTCCCAAGCGCCCCCAGGGCGCCGGGTTCGGCCTGGGTCCGCCGGCACCAGTTTTGGCCCGAGATGGCGAAAAACGGGCTTCTGGGGGCGCGACTGGGCCGTTTTTTGGCGCCGGCACAGCAAAATCGCCTGAGGAGGGCCTGTTGGGGGCGCGGCTGGAGATGCCCTAACAGTCGAAGCGAACGTTGCCCAGAAAGAACAGGCGGTATGCACTTTGGACAGAGAACTGCTGATTTTCCGTCAGGAGCCATCGCGGCGTGTCTCTCGCCTCATAATTTAACACAGTGGCATGTGCAATATCCCAGACCGAGAGGTACTGAGCAATGGCAGGGAGGGAGAGCCCACCCGCAATGTCATGTACCCAAGCCTGCCCGGTCAGCGCCTCCTTGACAGATCTCCCCCTGTCCTTGACAAAGGAGTAGAGTTGCGGTGCTGTTTGAGCAATTGAGCAGCCGGTGTCCAACCACTTATCAGTCCAGAACTTGGCTACCTCTCCTGACCCGAGCGTGATGCGGCAGGCTGCATTGAAGATTGCGTGGACCTCCTTCTCCGTAATATCAGGCAGGCCATGCCACGGCCGCTCCTCTGCACTCCAACGTAACCAAGGCCATCTGCAGCGCAGCGCGAACCCAAACCATTTGATATTCAAAACACCCAATCCTCCGAGCTCCCGCGCCATGCACACCCTACTCCAAGGCATAAGGCAATGGCCACCACTAGTCTCCTCCCCCTTCCAAATAAATCCACGGCAACGGCGGTTGATAGTCTTGATAGCCCAGGCCGGCAGCGGGAGCGCTGCCATGATGTGCATGGGCAGTGCCATGAGGATCGAAGAGGTGAGCGTGAGCCGGCCTGCAACTGCCAACACCTTCGATTTCCAGCCCTTCATCTTGTTCGAGAGCTTATCAACCAAGGGCGGCAACTCGTGCCGCTTGAGCCTGTATATCGATAGAGGTATACCGAGATATAAGATAGGAAAGGCCTGTTGCCTGCACTGGAAGTGTCCAGCTACCTCTGCAGCCTACACCTCATCACATCGTATGCAAGTGATGGTGCTCTTGTGCATATTGATCCGAAGCCTCGACGCCTCCCCAAAGAGCTGCAGAAGGGTTGATATAAGCAGGAGATCGTTACGCTCTGGCTTGAAGAACAGAACCGCGTCATCGGCAAAAACAGATGCACGCGGCACCCCTCTATCGCAGCCAAGATCGGAGAGAAGATGGCGCTGCCTTGCCCATTCCAACATGCCGTGAAGGGCGTCCATAGCCAGAATGAATAAGGCCGGGGAAACGGGGTCGCCCTGGCGGACGCCTTGGCCGAGGGCGAAGGGGGGGGGGGCAAGCTCTCCGTTGATAAGGATGGAGGTGGAGGCAGTGGATAGCAGCCCGCAAATCCAGGAACGCCACCTCCGACCGAATCCCCGAGCAGACAACACCTCCAGAAGAAATTCCCAAGATAGAGTATCAAAGGCCTTGGATATGTCAATTTTCATTAGCACTGAGGAGCAGCGCCGTCTGTGCAGCCACCTAGCTTTGTTCCTCACAAACTTGAAGTTCTCGTGGATATTGCGGCTAGTCACAAAAGCACTCTGAGCTTTCGAAATCAGACTTGGCAGAAGCGGAGCCAGACGGGTAGAGAGGACCTTAGCAAATATCTTGGCTACCCCGTGTATCAGGTTGATGGGTCTAAAGTCACCGATCTCCAGCGAGTTGGCTTTCTTGGGCAGGAGGGTGAGTATCTAGGTGTTAAGACCTCCAAAGGAGTAGAAGCGGCCGTCGTGCAGAGCCTTCATCACCGCCATTAGATCCGTGGCTATGACGTCCCAGCATGATTTGAAGAAGAGCCCTGAAAAACCGTCCGACCCTGGTGCCCTGTCAGGGTGTCCGACCCTGGTGCCCTTAGCAAATATCTTGGCTACCCCGTGTATCAGGTTGATGGGTCTAAAGTCACCGATCTCCAGCGAGTTGGCTTTCTTGGGCAGGAGGGTGAGTATCTAGGTGTTAAGACCTCCAAAGGAGTAGAAGCGGCCGTCGTGCAGAGCCTTCATCACCGCCATTAGATCCGTGGCTATGACGTCCCAGCATGATTTGAAGAAGAGCCCTGAAAAACCGTCCGACCCTGGTGCCCTGTCAGGGGGCATGTCCATTACCACACGCTTCACCTCATCGATCGTGAACTCCGATTCAAGCCTGTCAGCCATCTCTGGTGACAGCATCCTTAAGCCCAATTCTTCCAGGCGCAGGCAGGCTCTCCTAAGGTTCTGATCCGGTGCGCCCATCAGCCTGCAAAAGAATTCGCTAGCCATACTCAATTTGTCTTCCATGGCAGTAGTTGTTCTATCCCCATGTTTGAGATACGGTATGAGGTGTTTCCGACGTCGCCCATTGGCCTTCATATGAAAGTATCTGGAGTTGGCATCCCCTTCCCGAAGATCCCGAACCCTGGCTCTCTGCCGCAGCCGCACCCGCTCGAGGGATGCGAACGCCAGGCACTTCCCCCTGAGAAAAGCACGCAGCTTCTTTTCCTCACTGGAAAGAGGACGTCTTTCTTGCGCGCTGTCAAGGCATAAGATCACCTCGCTGGCCACCTGGAACTGAAGCGTCAGTTGGCTCATGCTCCTTTGACCCCAGCTGCGTAGGGCTTTTGCAGTTCTGTGAAGTTTAGTGTTGAGGATTTTCATGGGGTCACTCCCCGGAACCTCTGGAGCCCAGGCGTCTTTCACCACATCCAAAAAGCTAGGCAGCCTGCACCAATAATTCTCAAAGCGAAACCGAAAAGCCCTTGGTCGTGTGGACGAACAGGTGAGCAGCAGAGGGGTGTGATCTGAGATGCTGGAGCTAAGCGGAAGCAAATCACTGATGGGGTACAAGTCCTCCCATGCATTGTTGAAGAGCACACGGTCTAGCCTTGCCAAGATGGCGTTCTGCTGTTGATTGCACCAAGATAAGCGACGCCCAATCAGAGGCATGTCGTGGAGCCCCAACCTGTTGATCGTGTGGCGAAGCTTATTCATCAGCCTCCTGTTCACTCTCCCAGTGCTGCGCTCCTCTGGGTTGCACACAATGTTGAAATCTCCATTCAGGATCCACGGCAAGCTCACGCGGTCTCCAAACTGCACAATTGCCTCAAGGAATCTTGCTTTGTCTATGTCTTCTTGCGGCCCATACACCGAAGAAACCAACCACTCTTTGCCCTCTGCTAGAGAAAGAACTTGTGCCGATATCATGAACTCCTCTTTCTGGATGTTAGTCACCCGCAACATATCAGACGTCCAAGCCAACAATATGCCACCACGTGTTCCTTCAGCCGGCAGGAAATCAAAACCATCGAAGGCAGGCCCCAGAGTTTCCCGAACCACAGTGTCATTCACCAGTGCCAACTTGGACTCTTGAAAGCAAACTAGGGATACATTGAGAGATTGCACGAAAAGCCTAACTGCGCTCCTCCAAACAGGGTTATTGAGCCCCCTTACATTCCATACCATGACATCTAAAGACATACTCATGATGATAAAAGCAGAACCACCGATAAAACAGAGCAGCTTTAAGCGCCACACGGCTCTACCATCTCTGGCAGGGAGAAGGCATCAAAGCCTGCCTGTGGAGGCTCGTCGAAGTCGACCTCCCCGGGAGCGAAGATCGCGGTGATTTCCTTGACGTGGTGTGGAGCAAGCGGCTTGTCGAACAACTTGAGGTACTCGTCCAGAGCTTCTGAAGAGACCTGTTCTTCAGCCAGAATCACCCCCATCCTCTTCAGGAGCACCGATTGCGCCCGCTGCACAGGCCCCGTGTTGTGGGCTGGTGCATTTTTGCACAGCCTAGCGCTCCTCCTGGGCGTAAAATTGGGCGGGAGGGCCTTCCTGCGCCTGACAGGGGCCGCCGCCGCCGGCCTGGGGCCAAGAATGAACGGCGCCGGGGACGCCACCAGGCCGAGCCTCAGTGTCTCCGATGCCGTCATAGGCCCCCTGCATAGTGCCCGTTCCAACCCCAGCCGATGCCGGCGGCAGCAGCATGTGCTGAGGCAGAGGAACGGCGAAGGGGGTCTGGATTGGGCTGGTGCTGGCACTGCGAGTCAGCGCTACCCGCACGGATAATCCCACCTCCTGGAGCAAGTCGGTGTTGTCCTCTTGATGAGCTTGTGGGTGCCCCAGGCATCCCTGAACCTCCACCTCCTCTTCCCCAGCCTGGTCAGCGTGTATCATCCCCGCCATCTCCTGAGAGCTTTTCCCCGCCTGCATTTGAGACGCCGGGCTGAATGACAGCCTTCGATGCGGCGGCGTGCCCCAGAGCGCGGAAATCCGAACGGGAGGCGTGCTTCCAAGTGCCTTAGATCCAACTGCAGTGGAAGCCTCGGGGCTGAGCAGCAAGGGCGTGTCCGCCAGGGCCCTCGAGCCAACAGCAGTTGATGCCAGAGAACCACAAGAGCGCACGGCGGCCAGGGGCGACCCGGCGACTGGACTCCCAGCCACATTCCCAGCCAGCAAGCCAGCGTGCGCACCTACTGCGGCCGCCGAAGAGGACGACGAGCTAGGCCTCCTAGAGGCCGCCATCAGCGTCGAGCGCGTCGCCTGGACCGGAGCTTCCAGAGGATGAGCAGACCCCGAAGCAAGGAGGCGCGTGGGTACCGCCATTCCCCCTGCCGGCGCCAGGACACCCATGACCCTGCGGCCACCTCCCCAGTCGCCTGCCATGCCATAGCCACCAGGCCCGCCAAACGGATGCCCACCGGAGTTGGGCACATTGCCCCTTCCGGTACCATCAATCCTGCCCCAGTAGCCGCTTCTCGAATAGTCGTGCCGCCTTGTGAGATCCCCGTCGTCATCTGGTTGGAAATTGGGGCGCAGCTCCAAGTATGGGACAGTACGATCCACCACATCGATGACATGGATGGTGAGCGGGTGGATGAGCGTGATCCTCTCAGTCGGCGGGACAGTGAGAGGAGGTGATGTCGGGTTGTCTTCTTCGAAGGAGGCCGGTAAGCTCACCGGCTTCGGAATCTCCAAATCATAGATCTTCGGGACCGCCGACGGATTCTTCAACCAGGCAGTGACCTGGAGTTGCCACCGGTCATCCGGCGGAAGGATCTCAACCAGCTGGCCATTGAGATTGTTGAGCAGCTGGCTGATGGCGCCGCACTCCCACGCATTCGCCGGCAGCCCCTCAATCCCCAGCCGGCAAAAGAACTCCATAGAGCCACTGGAGGCAAGCGCGCTCCGGTGCCAATGCTGGAACGCGATAGGCGCCCCCTTGCAGCGCAGCTTGCCGGAGTCGAGGAAGACCCTATCACAGTCCGCAGTGGAGGCAAAAGTGATGAAGAAATCCGCCGGATGAGAGACCTCCACCCGGACATGCCGCCGCTCCACGCCGCAGATCCGGGCGAGGGATTGGACCAGGGCCTCCGGAGAGATGGGCGATCGCCGGCCCCCCCACCGTGGCCAGCAGCGCCCGGCTGCGAAAGTCCGCCTCCAGCGCATCCATACCCGGGGTGCGGGAGATGATTCCGCCGCCGCGCTCCGGCCGCAGATCTGGGTCCCCATGCGTGAGGACCTCCCCTGGGAAGCGCACCTGGGCCAGCGGAGGGTAGTGCGCCATGGACTGCAGCGGTGGCGGGCGGCGGTGACGACTCGGAGGAAAGGGGGCGACCGGACCAGCGAACGGGCGGCACCGCGCTGGGTAGCCTGGCCGGATCTGGGCGGGTGGGGGAGGCGAGGAGCGAGAGGAGGGGGGCAGTCACGGGCGATGTGTCCAGAGATCCAACACTTATGGCAACGGATCTCACCGGTGCACACCTCTTTATGGTGCCCCGACTCCACACACCTAAAGCACCTGTCCAGCAGCCACCGAGGAATCCGAAGCTTGGGCCCCGACGAACGGCTGACAGTGGGCAACTTCTCTTGACGACGCTGGTGGCGACGGCTGCGCACCTCCGTCCAGCCATCATTGTCAGGTTCAAGATCCATCGAGGTGGGCCTGGAACGGCCCGGTAACGGGACATCGGAGGCCGGACGGGCGGAGCCATCCGTACCAACACGTGAGCAAGCAGGAGCGTTATCTGGCCGACGGGCGTCGGAACGACGGACCGGCGGGTGGGGCTGGGGGTGGGCACGACGGGGGCTGAAGGCGACACGGGGCGCGGGCGGAGCGTGGGAGCAAGATGACCATTGGGACGCCATCTCCCTAGCTAGCCTGGAATTGTTAACATCGAACCAACCAAGACATTCCATCCTAATCAAATTACTCAACTAAACAGTAGAGAAAGATTATCAACACTAAAATCCTGACAAGTCCGCCATCATAGGATCAACCACGGCTCGATGGCCAGCACACAGAGCAAGTAGGGAGGAGGGGAGGAATCAAGAAAATTAGAAACTTACCAGAATGGTTGTGCCAAGGTCATACAACACCACCGCCAACTCCGAACAACAGGAGGTCCATGAAGACGATTAGCGCATGCACGGGAGGCCACGGCCGGGCCCAGCAGCCGTCGATGGGGACAAGCAACACCAGATCATGCCAGGCCCAACCTGCTCAGACATCAACAGAAGTTGGTGTCACACAAATATTACTTGCAACAAATTTTAAAGCGTACATGGACATTTTTGATAAAGGGCGCTTTTATTAACTCAAAATGTAGAATCGAGCAGATACAAAACATAAAGAGCGTCACCCGGCCTCTGCATAGCTAAGATGCACACAACCATCAAACAAACGGTCTGACAAAAAAATATAAGACGACAAAGTGGCAAAAGCCATATGGGGCCAAAACTATGCCTATGTCGACGGAGAAGGTGGATCGATTCAGAGATTATGCTGCCACCCGTGTTGGGTAAAAACCTCCCTGGCCACCCGCTCCAACCGCATACACACCGCCTTGAATAGCGATTGGTACTCCGTTCGGTGCAGAGTAGACCACATACGAAGCCAGTGCGTACAACGGTAAATAACCTGCATAGGAGAAGAGATTTTGCCATTAAAAACATAATCATTTCTACATAGCCAAAGCGACCATAGTAAGGCAGACACTCCCACCCATATTAGCGTACTAAAAGTATTTGGTATTACATCAGGCCAGTGACCATATATATAGGTAACACTTGTTGGTGGATACAAATTTAACGCTATTTGGATAACTGACCATATAGAACGCGCAAACTTGCATTGAAAGAAGAGATGTTTGATTCAGGAAGGGAAACCTTAGAGCTTTCTTCGCTTATCTTCCCAAGCAGACCATATGATTCTCATTATTCTATTTCTCTGTCTTTCCAACCAGCATTCCCGCTTATTCTGATTGGAGTGATGTGTGGTACCGGGGATAATGCAATTGATGGTGCTTGTGGCCCCATGGAATGACCGTCTAAAAGGAAATAGGCAGCAAGGGAGTTGGGTAGACTAAAGATACTGCCTTTAGCCCTCTGCGGCCTTTTTTTTGAAGTCGAGTCGTAAGGAAAGATCGATAGGATTTGGTCCATTTGGTGTCCTTCCAGACGGAGAAGCGAGAACCCTTTCTGGTTTGACCGCTTGCCCTCCTGGCACAGATGTGGGAAAAGGTCTCAGTTGCGGAATCAAATATGAATGAAGTTAGAACAATCAGCGTAAGCTCTTTCTCTAGGGCCACTATCAATAATGACAAGAACTCTTACCAACTAGCTTAACGCATCCGGTCTCCTTCTCCTTCGTACCCCTAGCGGATATGAATAATAGGAAGAAACAGGTCCTTTCTAAAGGCGGGCATTAGACCAGAGTTTCGTGAGCCGGAGAAGATCGATAAAGCTTAGAACTTGCTCGTTTGCAGGAGGAGGCGGTGGTATGACTCCGTCCGTTGAACGAGCATTTCGTGCCACCTGTTCGGCGTCCACATCCACTACCATTTTCTGATCCCAGTATCTATAGCAAAATCGCTATTTGCCTCACTCTATAGAAGGCCTCCCGTATGTAAGATCACCAACCAAGTTCCTTTCTTCTTTTGTTTGTGCCATCTTTACCAACTTCTACTTCTTGGCTGGCTTGATGCTTACAGGTCTTGCCTCTGCTGATACTGGTCATGGGGACAAGAACTCCGTGGGAAGAGAGCAGATACCAATCCTAAACAACCCTTAGAATGGCCTCATCCAAACGGATGATTGTCATTGATAAGACGGGCAGGTGGTA
This sequence comes from Triticum dicoccoides, assembly GCF_002162155.2. Lineage (NCBI taxonomy): Eukaryota > Viridiplantae > Streptophyta > Magnoliopsida > Poales > Poaceae > Triticum > Triticum dicoccoides. The sequence continues at coordinate 64,195,191 of NC_041384.1, read as the reverse complement.
TGTTGATACTGAGCCGCTTCCCCTGTAGTTGTTAGCTCGTTCTTGACAAATCCGATCGGGTCTTCATAATCTGGAGTAAAAGGATTCGAACCTTTGCATGCCGATACCAAAAACCGATGCCTTACCACTTGGCTATACTCCAAACAAACAGTAGGTTCCTGGAGAACCGTGGAAACTAGTTAGTTCAAATCGAACTCAAAAGCAATGCGCATTATCTACGCCTTTTTTTGATTCACCAAGACCCGCTAAAGGCTGATACAAACGAATAGTGGGAGTTCTTTCTTACGAATATAAATGGAGGAAATATCCCTAGTACCTTTGTCCTCTGCAAAGATCATAAGATTAGATGGAGTTGGATTGATTTCTCGCATCTACTAGATCAGAGATCAGAGTCAGGGGAGCTCTCGTAAGTGAGCCTAAGTAAGTAGTGTGGTTCGAGCGGATCAGTCACCGCTGAGTTCTGCTTTCCTCGAAGAGTTGGTTTTAGCCGGAACCGCGCTCTTGCCTTCTTCTTGTGCCCCTTGATTATTGATCTGAATTCAAGTTAGATTAGAGAATACCGGTGCCTTTTGATCCACCCTTAGGTTTTAAAACTGTGGAGGTTCAGTTACAAAATGCAGTTTATGAGGCTGCTTTGTATGCTAGTGTGCAGGAAGGAGAGTTGGAAGATATACCTAGATCCCCCAATAGAGAAAAGAGCGAGCAGGTTACCTACTCTTGTGGTGGATGGCGACACTAGAAGTTGATGCTTTTTATGGACGGACATAGAAATTCGATTTCCAATAGAGCTGCAAACGCTACTGTAAGCCGAAGACGAATGCTGGCCAAAAGTAAGCAAAGCAGGAGAGGCGTCGTTTCCTTCAGTTAGTCAACCAACAGGTCTCCTCACTCTAGCATTTCTTCTTTGTTCGGTCGCAAGGCAGGGAAATGGAGGATTTGTTTCTGCTCTGTCCTTTACCGCATCGATGGATTCCATTTGAGTGGATAGAGCTCAACCTGTTGCCATCGTCATTTCAATCACAATTCACTTGGTAGGTAGACGCTTGTTCCGACCTCCATAGTGGCACTTTGACCTTTTCTCAACAACATCTACTTCTAATCTTCTTGAACGGCCCTCTTGTCATTTGACCCAGAATTGAACGAGATGACACCCACCAATATCTTCCAACACAGGATCTCCCTTACAGGGCCGTCCTTCTCTCTTTCTTCCCAAGAACATCGGGGGTCTGTTCTCTGAACGAGTCAGCACCAGCCCCGTTACCAATACGGGGATCTCGGCCATGAGAACTTGTAGAACTTGTCTCTTGAATTGCATCCCCCCCTAGGCCGACCAGCTAAGTAGGACCCACTTAGCAAAACAGGTCTATAGGGCACTAGGGAAGGGGTATAGAATGGTACTTGAATCTATCTATAGACATAGGATCCCCCAGCCACTGGAATCCATTGGTTTATGTCTCAATTCATCATTTGAACTGAAACTAACCACGAAGGGAAAAGAAAAGAAGGATTCTAGTTTGCCACTACTTGGACTCAACTTGGACTTTCGGAGGAGCAAACCATTTCCATTAATATATGACTCAGTCATAGCCAAGAGATCATCATTCTAATAACAAGGATCTAGTTTATATATCTCGAATTGGGTTCCATAAGATGCCAAAATAGTGGAAGTACCATCACGTCTACCTAAAGCAAATGGTTTCTATAGATTGAGAAATGGTTTCTATAGAATGAGATATAGTCGAATGTACCTTTAATACTTCACGTGCATTCTTCGCTTGTAAATTTAGCCAAGATCCAAACATCTCAATCTCTTCATACGTTCTTCCTGTTGAACTCTTCTTTTCGCTCAACAAATGCAAGTTCGTCAGGGTTTGGTTACTAGTTTTCTTGGAAGGGTTTTCTCCCTTGATCTTTTCCCTTGTTTTATGATTGGAATGAAAGTAGGATTGTTTATCCAATCCAAACTATTTATTGAGGGAAAGTAAGATCAATAGTTGGCCCTATTGTCTGTGCTCTGTTCTGTTAAGGATTTCTGTATTGGAAACATAGGCATCCTGCTATTCCCTGCTCTAGTTTCAGTTCAGTCATAAACCTATTGCCCGGGTCCTTTGATACTTGATTTCCTGGGTCAACGGTACCTAGATTCCCCTTTGGCTTGATCTTACCTTGGATTTATGATTGGAATACAGATTGGATAAACAAGAGGAACTTGGAAAAGAGGGTTGGCCAAAGCATAACGATAGTGCATTCAATCGATTCCACTCTAGTTTTGCATATCTTTTCCCTCAATAAATAGTTTATATATGAAAGAAAGTGCCAACTTATTGTTCTTGGAATGCTGATTTCCATGGATTTCTTCTTGGCATATCCCCCCTGATTTGATGACCTGGCTAAAACACCTATTCCTTTTTTCTGGAATTGCTGCCGAAAGCCTGTTTGCAGCATCCATAGCAATACGTGTTAGTACTCAATTTCTTTGATTTTCATTTGATGAAGTGAAGACACTTATCTATATACCATTTATAGAGTGGTAGAGTAATCTTGCAATGCGGCATGAATTGGATGACTTAATAGTTTTCTGCAGTTTAGTACTAACATGCATGTGTGGTGAACTAACTACCTTGGGAAGCAACAAATATGCCCCCAATCACGCTGCCTATGTGAACAAATTCTAAAACTTTGCATAAGCAGCTTAATTAAGTAGAAAAACCTAATCGATAGCCTACTACTTATACTTCTTACTTTCACTTTGATTTATACTTTGAGTTTCGATACCTCTCCCCTAGTGTACTCGAGAGCTTGAAGGGGAAGACATACTAGAAGACTTCCACACCATAACTTCCTTCCTTGGCTGACTGCCTGGCCTTCAAGAAACTCGAAAAACTGTAATAACTCTCTTCACTATGATAACTATCTTTCGAACAGGACTACTACTTAAAGGCTAAAAAGACCTACCGCGACTGGCTCACTTGCTTGAAGGACTAAGGAAAACACGTCGAACTAGCTAAAAGGACGTAAGCTAACAGCGAAACTCAAACAAAAACGGATGCTGACTCCGATATAGATATTGAGGATTTTCTACAAGCCGCCGCCTCACCCTGCTCGCTTACTTCCCACATGCTTGCTTAACTCACTATCTTTTGGGGTAATACACTGTATAGATAGGAAAGAGATAAATGAAAGAAAAAGAAGATAGAAATGAATTGATAGAGTCAGATGATGTCACTAGCTTCAATGAAAGGACTAACGAGAACTTTGAAAGTTCTTCCTATCAGCATTAGTCAGCTTTCGAGTCCTTCAAGCGAGTGCCGCAGGGAAAGGAAGAGTATTTCATCATGGCCATTTATTAGGACTACTTGGATAAGTTAGGACAGTTTCTCTAAGGCCAGCTGTTGAGTTAGTCGGTTCATAGGTTGTCGTAAAATATGGGTGTAGGAAGCCTGGACTCTGATTACCGATTATGAAAGCGAGGACTCTTTTTCTCTCTCCCCATTAACGGAAAACTATCTTAACCTCCTTCAGCAAGTTCGTTATCTACAAGTAAGTTAGAGAATTCCTGTTGTCAAGCTAGTTATCTTATACAAGACTTTTCTATAAGGCCTGCAAGCAGGTTCAGGTGGAAGCAGGAAAGTAACACCACCTGGTTTTAGACCGGGTGTAACTCTTTCTCTTTTGCCCTTTATGCCAGCCTGTTCCCTAAGTAGGATAAGTTCATTGTGTTATTACAGGTAGTATTGCTCTCAAAGCTAGGAAGGAAAGGTAAGGAGTAAGCTTATTTACTAAGATCCTAGCGAGTGGAATACTTTGAACGAGCAGGGGAGCGAGCGGAGTACTTTACGCAAGTAGTGGTTTACCAGGAACTCGTATAAGAGCTAGTCATATAGTCCTTGAAGCATTATTCCTTTTATCGGTTAGCAAGGAGTTTGAAGCTTGAGTACTTTCAGCTTTCCTGTTTTAACTAGGAATGAAGTTGGTTCAGAGGTGTCAAGTAGAGAGGTTAGATCTTCTCTTCCTTCTCATACTGCGAGTAATATCTCTACTACACTTTCCACTTTATGTTGATCAGTTTGAGCATGAGCAGCTCGTTCAGGAGCAGCCGCCCGTGGAACTCTTGTTTTGAGGAAGCAATGAACATTGTCTTTTTCCATTCTCAATAAATGAGGAAGGAGGGGTGAGGTCCTCACTTGCGAGTGAGGCAAGGCTTTCTTTTAGAATACATCCTACCCGATTTTGGTTGACGATTGCGTTCTATTCCAATTATTCACTTGTTTTTCTTGTCACTGTGGCGAGACCAAATGAGAGAGAGAACTATTTTCCATTTCCAGACAGACCGCGAGCCGAGGTTGGAACAATTCTTTATTTTCTTGTTGGTTCCTTCTTTATTATTTATTCCAAGTTTTTCTCTTCCATTCGGTTCATTAGCTTTAGGAAAAATAGAAGCTGCGGAAATGCTCGCTTCTAAAAGGCTAAAAGGCTTAAAGGCTCTGATCAAGGCAATGAACATTTTGCACTTTGAAACTAATAAGAAAGGAATTCAAATCAGAGTTCAATACAGACTTTTTCTCTTTTAAGAAGGGTGAAACTTTCCTTCCAATACTTGTGCGCTCTACCCATCTCTACTGAACAAACCCACTACACATCGAGTGGCAGGGTATGTGTGTAGGCCTTTTCAAGGACATTCGAAACAACATGTCGATAAATTGCTATAGAAAGTGGGGCTAGATCGAGAGTTCTGACCTTTTCGTGGGTTGGGTGATCTTCAAACTCTTGTTTTTCTAGCGAAAGAACGCCCTTCTAAGCGATGATCTCCTACAAGCGAGTATAGTAAGGTTGACTTCAATTGAGACAGAAATGTCACTGGTCAGCTCCTTAGCGTGACAATTAACACCACTTTCTTATTACCTAAGAGATTAGATAAGGGAAGAAGGCAGGCCAAAGCTTATAGATTCGGAGATCGTACTTCTAACGCTTTGTCTGAGTCAGTCCTACGACCCCTTCCGGCTGAGACACGAATCCTAGCCTATCTGAGTCGCAGAATGAAGGGCTCTTCAGAAGGCGCCGCCCAACTCTCCTTTGAGACTTCGGAGTCAGGAATTTTTTTTCCAAGGAAGGCGGATTTTCTGCGTTCCGCAGCACGAACAGGGTGTACAGAAGATCGATGTGCCATCTTTCTAACCACCTTCATTTGTTGTATGATCAGTAGGGAAGGGAGCCTTTGATAAAGGGACCCCCAACCAAGAAATCTACTGTCTCAGAGCGACAGTCAAGCTCGTATCGCGGAACTAGAACATTTCTTTGATTGATAGGTCAGATAGGAAGCAGGCAAGCAAACCAAGTTATAGGTTTGGAAGTTAGAACTCGGAAAGGTTGTCCTGTGACTACCTTTGAAGTCTTTGGGTAGGACATCAGGCTAAGGTCTTATGATGAGCCACGCGCATATGAGGTTTACTGCAGCCCTAAAGCTCTGTCCCCTATCCTACCACTAGATCTCCTATGCCGGAACATGAACAGAGAAAGTTGTGAGTGTAGTCTTAGGAACGAACCGGGGGTTGCTCTTGCAAAAAGATTGTACTAAAGAAAGCTAGAAAGCTCAATTCCAAGCTTTAAACCTCTGGTCCACGGGTCGGTGAACGAATGGGTTTTGGGAAATAGAGAACATGGACTCGATTGAACAAAGGTGGCACCGGAATGAATAGCCCACTTGTTTCAGGCAAGAATGAATGGGACTGATCGACTCGAGTTACCGAGCGACCTCCACTCTTCGACTCGAGCTTTCGCTTCTGCTTTTCTCTTGTTTTGATTTATTAGCTTTTTAGGGAAAGAAGAGGGTCTGAAATACAACTATGTCTACGAGTGCCGCGAATGAACCTTCGGTTCTTCCCAAGAACAAGGAGACACGAACTAAATAACTCGTATCAGGCTACGGGAATAGTGAACGGGAAGAAGGAACTAGTGAGGCTTTCGTTGGTCAAACAATATGCCCTCCTCACTTGAGGAGAGTGAAGGTCATGACTTATTGAAGCAGAACGTCAATTGGCCAAGAGAAGGGGAACTCCTTTCGTCGGTAACTATTGAATTGCCTATCTAAAAGTGGAGCGAAGCGGAACGTTGAACGGGAAACTCGTGTCATCGGTTATCCAATTTCCCTCCTTTCTGTTTCGACAAAGAAAACGTTTAGGTATCGGTAATAGGATTCCCACTATGATTTGCAGAAAAAGATAGATTCAATAATAATCCATAAAAAATATATAGAATCAGGCTCCGTAATCAAGTGCTCGCTGTGAGAAGAAGATCTACAGGCATGTACCCATTTCTCCCTGCAAAATAAGTTTGAACCCGAGTGAGTATGGACCATACGCTCATCTTTCTTCTCAATCTACACCTCGTTCCACGAGAGACCTATCCTCGTTTCGAAATAAAGGACCGTTGTGAGGATCGATCCCGGATAAGCGAGTCAGTGTAGGGACAGAGGCTGATGATTCTAAAGGTGATTTCTAACTACAAGATGACTTTATTTGAAAACGGAATCCAAATATCAACAAAAAGATGAATGGAAAGTCTTGTCGATATGAATTGATCTTCAACCCAATGACAATGCTTCGATTTCGATCTTGACTTCTTTCTTGGGTGCCTGAAGTTTGTGTTCGCATTTCATCAAAGGAAAAGTGGGCTGTACCCACATGAAGAAAAGAGTTGCTCGTGTAAAAGCAATATCTTCTATTTGACTTATCTAGCCGTGTCTTGTCTTGCACATACTCGGCTCGGTGAATGGTTCATCTTCGATTGGCATGGTCCTTTGGATGTAAGAGATCTCGTTTGCTGGCCGGGCCCTTCCATGAGTTTAGATCTCTATGTATGAATCTCTTATGAAATCCCATACTTTTTATCATTTCAGAACGATCAGCATACTGTGTGACTTCTGCGTGACAGTTCTTGCATTTCGTTTGTTGCTTTGCATGAACATTTAGATATTGGAAAGCGAACTCCCTGAATTAGGAATTTCATAGATAGAGAAGGACGGGCAAAAAGAGAGAGACTGACTAACTACCCGGATCAATGCTGATTGACGACTGAATAAATAGCCGGAAGCAACAACTGCACGAGAGAGAAAGAGCGGATCCAACTAAGGAAATGCAGTACCTGTTCTGTCGGAGCTAATCATGCAAAGCTAGCGTAGCGCCAGCCGTCGAAGTGAATGAATTCGAAAGAACGCAGAAGTAAGGAAATGAGACGACTCTTTCTTGAACAATTTCATAAGCAGATCTTCCCCTCCACACCAATCACGAGTTTTTTTTTATTCCTCTCGTATATCGTCGTCACGCCCTTAATGATAGGTTTTGAAAAAGATTTTTCATGTCATTCCCATTTAGGTTCGATTCGGATCCCTCTGTTGTTTCCCTTTCCTCCCGAACCTTTTCCTCGAAATGATAAAGAATCTGGTACACTCGAATTGTATTATTTAAGTGCTTATTGCTTGCCAAAAATCCTACTTCTACAATTGGTAGGTCACCGGGTTATTCAAATAAGTCGTGTTTTCTGTGCTTTTCCCATGTTACAACTTCCGTACCAATTCGATCGATCCGGAATGGATCGGTTAAACATTCTATTAGGGAGCCCGGTCTTGACTCTTCTGTGTGGTATTCATTCTCGTTCGGCTCTTGGAATCACATCCAGCAGTGGTTGGAACAGCTCGCAAAATCCAACCACTTCACCTACTTTATTGCCCCCAACCGTTTCCCGTACCTCTATAGAAACAGAAGGGTTTCATGTTCTTTCATCGATTGGGTATTCCTCTCCTTTTGTATCTCTTTATCCAATTTCGGTCTCGATTAGTTCACAAGATTGAATGGCCAAGTCATGGAAAAGCCGTTATTCGATTGTTTTAAAAGAATGTTGAGCCGGGCCCGGGTATGTAAGTTCAGCGATGTACAAACAAGGATTTATTTTACTTCCGCACCTAGGTTGGGGGGTTCTATTTAGGAAGAATAAGGAAGAGGAATAGAATCTCATTCATGTGTTTATGCTAACAGAAGAGCGGATCCAATACACATAAGGCATCGGTTGTTCTTAACAGCGATGGCTACTAGGATCTCCCCCTTATCCTAGCAGATCGGTACCCAGACCATATCCTTGGGCAGCTCGGATGTATCTATCTTTTCGTTCAGATCACATCATCTCGAGCGCGGAATCTTATTAGTGGATCAGAAGACTATGGTGACCCGTAGATCTTCAGATGTTGATTTGCAGAGCAGGGCCGGAATGCGGGGATTGCATTCTTCGAAAAGTATCATATCTTCTTTCCCTAGGGAGAAAGCAGAAACCAGAAACGAGTGGAGGTTCGATCTCTCACCCAAAGCAATTGGGGCTGGTGGAATCTTCCCCTATAGACTCCAAAAAATCATCGTGTACCTTTCCCTAAATCCTTCTCCCGTGCATGCTATTCTCGTGTTCCGTGATTAGAAAAGACTTGTTTCTTGTTTTCTTTGAGGTAATAAACGAGCTGTATCCCGCTTTGCCTATCTTGATGTGGAATCTATCGTTGAGCACCCATGAATGCAGGTAGAAGGTGTTTTTTCTTAACTCTTTCCAGGCCTCAGCTTGATTGGACTTCGTCAGCTCTTGTCGTTCAGCTTCCTCTCTCCTCTCTCATCTTGTCTCTCCGTAGACGGCGTTAAAAAGTAAACAGACTTAAAGCAAAGTAGGTTCGATCCTTGTGTTCTATTATATGAACTAGAAGAAGAAAGAGCCGGGGGGATGGTCTTGGCACCCATGGGTTAATGGTGAAAGCGCTCAAGGAAATAGGGAATGGAATATTCAAATCGATCAGAAGTGCTATGCTTTATGTAATCAGGCTGAAGGCTAACATCTCGCGAGTAGGCCGAGCTAGGATAAGAATTCCAATCAAAAAATAAGTATGAATTGGGCCCAAAATCACTACTTTACTACCTATGTCGCGTGTCGCGCCACCTAGTACGATAGACTTTTTTCGGGAAAAGAGCAGGTTTTGCCCCAACTTGGACCCAGGGAAACCAAAGAAGAGCTAGTTTCGCCCTGTTTAGTTAGCGGTGGATGAGCTGATTTCTTTTCACTCCTGTTTCAGAGATACAAAACAAAAGTAAAGTGTAGAACGCAATGTTTGAGCTCCAGGCTTTTACGATTCTTCCGATTGACTTCTCTTCTCTGCTCCTAGCTCCGAATGCCAGTATGTAGAGAAGTGATGGAAAGGGTTGTGCTCTTTCATTTGAGAAACTTCCAACCAAAATTGGAATGTTAGAACAGAATATTTAGATACAGGTCCCTTATGAATACTGTACTGAGTAAGATTCATTGAAGAAATGCTTCTCCGAAGCAATAAGTTTGTGGCACAAGCATAGTCTTCTGCTAACCTAGCCTTTCCCATCTTTCTATTAAAACGAATGTAGCTAACGTGAACTAAAAGCAAGCTCTTGTTCGAGGAAGTAGAAATTGTTAGTTGTTGCTAGCTTGAACTGAGTTGTTCCTGTTGGTGCTAGGGTTGCCAAGGGAGTTGTAGCGAGATGCTGCTAATGCAGCTATTTCTGATGTCCGGACGATGCAGCGGAAGTGAAAAGAAAAAGATATGATGCTTAGACCGTTCAGACAGGGATGATGGATTTCTAGATATAGGGTTTATTTGAATGTCTGGCCAAATGCTTACTTTCGTTATGCTTGTCCTGCAAAGCTGGATCTATGGTTCGGTTGCTTTGAATGTCTGTTCCGCCTCTGACCCGGCCCTTACCTCTTTCTTGACTCGGTTTTTCGCAGGGGCATCGAATTCTTTTACAAAAGAAACGCCTGTTTCAAAAGGAATGGCACCGAAAGGTGTCAGATGATGATTGAACTGAACTATCTGAATCTGAAACCGCCGACCCGACTCGTGCTTTTTTGGACTCCGCTTTTGCAGGATCCTGTGAGGCATCGAATTCTTTGGCAAGTCTCTTCTTGCTAGTGTTGTACGCGTTTTATTCCTTCGCCCGACATGCTTTCGTGATAAAAGAATCATAGCAACATAGCGTGAGGTTCCATAGGTTGATGAGCCTGATCAGTCGTGTAAGCTATTTACTACAGCAGTCTTAGATGGCCCTAGGTATCCTCTTCGGCTTCATCTTTCCTTTGCTTCGATCGCCAACTTGCACTTCCTTATTCCACTATTGCGATATCTTTGTCCTGGACAAAGACCAAGAGCTGGTGCAGGTGAAAGAATAGCTTATGGGGCTGGAGTCAAAGGAGCTTTCATAGACATAGAAATCATAATAGAAAGAGCAGGCCTGCGAGCAGCGAGTGCCCTTTGTAAGTTGCGAGCCTGCCTTACCGCCCCCCCCCCCTTTCTTTTTTGAATTAGAAAGAAGGGGATGAATTAGAAAGAAAGAGATCAGGTTATTTATGATCGGAGAAAAGAAGGGGCGTGGTTGATGTGTCACTGGGGAACCCGTAGGAAGGGGAGACGACCGGCCTCATTCACATCTGAAATCGCCAACATGAACACAAACGAAATCGTCTTAATTTCATATAGAAAGAAAAAAAAGGAAACAAGTAAAAAAGCGTGGTCCCCGGGGATAGGTACTTCGTCCGGCGCGGTATCATTGCTGAGCGATCGCTCACTATCTGGAAATGGAGTGTTAGTTTCAAATAGAGATTGTGTGGGTGTGAAGTGTACTGAAGATCGAGGTTTTTCTTCTTACTAACTTTGTCAAAGAGGCTAAAAAAACAATAAATGACCAACGAAACTTCGAGTGAGTAGGATAAGGAGGAGTAGTCGGAGGATCTTAGAAGGGAATTAGAGAAAAAAGAGCAGCAGCTCAGTAATAACACCTAGGCTTTTGAATTAACTCTGCGATTTGGAAGACGGAGGAAATGAAAGTAGAAGAAGTTACCGAAACTCGGAACCACATGTTCAATCTTTTTTTAGCGGTTTCCCCAGAGATCTTTATCATTAACGCAACCTTCATTTTGCTCATTCATGGAGTTGTATTTAGTACCTCTAAGAAAGATGATTATCCACCGTTAGTTAGTAATGTGGGTTGGCTTGGATTACTTAGTGTTGCGCGCCTAGGAGGGCAGCGCGCTTGGGATGCGGAGGAGCTATTATCGCCCAGCTCCCTAACCTAATGCGGCCGGACCGCAGGGAACCTTAGCATGGGGGGACGTCCTAATCCTTTTGCCGCCGCAAGGCCGGCTAATCGTACGCAGCAGGAGCAAGGGAACTCCCCTGGTTCAGGAAGGCACATGAGTCCGAACGCTATTATGAATGTGCGACCGACACTACACTACGTAGGTACCTGTGCATGCAGGTGAGGCGTCGGTCGGTACTAGAAACGGCGGCAGCTAGCGAGGAGTTAACGACCGGACGTGCTGCAACCTAGGGATCACCAGGCAGCTCTTTCGCTCTATAGGGATATCGGGGGGGGCATAGCACAATTCTTCTTGGAGGAGGGTTTTGGTTTGCCCAGGTGACTGATCCTGCCATAATATACTCCCGCCAATTCTATTGCACCGGCAACCGAAGTCGAACATACATACGACGATCTTCATGCGTGAAGGGACGGGAGGAAAGAAAGGGCGGTAGATGATAATGCGAAAGGGCGCCGCGTCTGGCTTGATAGTAAAGCCAAAGAAAGACGCCCCAAGACAAGATACAACTGTTGGGAAGGGGACATGATCAATAGAACCTGGCTAGATCCGGGCTGGGATAGTGGCGCCCATTCCTAACCAGTTCTGAAAAGGTTCGCTCATGCTGGAGGTACTAACCACTTAGTGATCGGTCCGCTAGTTCACGCAAATCCGAAGAAGTTATCACGGACGAGCCACATGCAGGGAAACTTGCACGTGTGGTTCTGGCCGGGCTTTCCTTCGGTATCTAATAACCTTGCTTCTGCTCGCCGCTGGCGCACCTCTCCTAACTATTGCCCATTTATTCTGGAATAATTTTTTTAGGAGGGACAATTTTACATATTTCTGCCAAATCCTTCTATTATTAAGTACGGCTGGTACCATTTCGATGTGTTTCGATTTTTTCAAAAAAGAGAGGTTTGATGCTTCTGAATTCATTGTATTAATTCCACTTCCTACTCGCAGTATGCTCTTAATGATCCCGGCTCATGATTTAATTGCCATGTATTTAGCTATTGAGCTTCAAAGTTTATGTTTTTATGTGACCGCAGCATCAAAAAGAAAGTCTGAATTTTCCACGGAAGCCGGCTCAAAATATTTGATCTTAGGTGCATTTCCCTCTGGAATATTATTGTTCGGGTGCGACCGGACTACTGCCGATCAATTTTTGGGAACTTATTTATGGACTTGTAGAGACCCTCTACGTAGTTGTAATTCTAGGGCAATCGATCCACTTTCCCCATAGCCCTAAGGCTGTGTCTCGATCTCCTACGCGCGAAAGATAAGATACGGGAGACGGGGTCCTATGGTATGGGTCTTCGACCCTTGGTCTAATTCCACGACGGAGAGTCGGCGTGGCGTAAAGTGAAGATTGGGGGGAATAGAGCGAAATCCCCGTCTGGGGTATTCCGAAGGTGTAACCTAGGCAACGAAAAAGGGGCCCGATACTTCAACTAAAGGAGCGACCTGTTGGTTCACCAAACCCCGACCCAGTGTCACACGTTCTCCAGGTCCGAAGGGATCCAGTGCCCAACTACCGACTCCTCCCGGAATTGCGTTATCGGAGCCGAGCCAGGAATAGCCGTTAGTGGACACCTACCACTTTTCACCGGTTAGAGAGGCCCTCTTTAATACATTAAGAAAATATGTTCACAGGGGCCAGAAAGACTCGGTCATAGGAACTTAGACCACCTACGCGCTGGTAAAGGAAAACCACCTCGACCGGATCTACCGAACGAAGAAGGCCGCCCCGTCGAAAGAATTAACACGCCAAAAGGGCCACCAGCTTTCCCCCAAAAAGGGGAGATCCGCTGCTTACTGCTCACGGAAACATCCGACCTTATGGTCAAGTCGTCCGCCTATCTTTCTGATCTCATTCATTTTCCGATCGCATAAAAAGTCATGAGATCAAAAAAGAAATGTGAGAATGTAGTTACAGATGTAAAAAAAGTAAATATCTTGTTCTCTTGGTCCATAGATGGGGCGTCCTATCCGATGGATGAATGAGGAGCCTCTGTCGAGTAGTGAAATGATAGGATTCTGCTTTTCGGTTAAACCGAAACACAAGTCGGCGATTCAAGCCAAGAGTGCGGGCACCTTAAGAGCGGTCAAAGCTAGAAGCTATATCATGACTGCTGGAACGAAAGACCCGATGAGTATTTTCGTACCACCTTCCAATCTTCTTAGTCAATTGTGTACTTTTCCACTAGGCGAGACATAAGTTATCGGAATCCGGGGCCTGTTTTTCCCTATTTCCCAAGGGGAATGTCAAATTGTGTGGTTTCACAGTCTTATGAGACAGAAAGTTTTGGAAAATGGAGCTGTCGTTTTCACTACTTTGGTCCCTAGCAATATTGTTGCTTAAACTAACATGGAAAGTGGGTTCAATCACTTTAAAGTGCCCTCTCAAGTGTCATTTCATAATGGTAATCGCCTTATGGTATAGTAATTTGGCTTAGAATAAGAAACCTATCTCTTCCCCCTAATGGCTTTTCACTACCCCTTGCGGGAATGCGTATCGTTGCTGCATCGCCACCGTATTCCTGACTTGCTTTTCCGAACTGCTTGTTTTCTCGGGGCTGCAGTCCAGTTGCTTAGTGGTTTGCTTCTCGGTCTACCCAATCAAGGTTAGACCTCGCTCTATCAACCATTGCTTTAAATAGTATCATGTTATTTCATCTTTCATTGATACCATCATTACAATCGAGGGCCTACAATCCATGGAAATCCCTATTCCGATCACTGGGAAAGAAGAGCAAGTAAGTAATGAATGAATGAATGAATTTAGATGGTATATAAACATCTCCCCATGAAGGGAAGGTGCTATAGTATCTAACTAAGAAAAAAAGTAGGTTGTGAAATGATAGGAAATATGCCATGCAGACAATCCAGGAAATATTTCCTTGATTTTCGGATGACCCGGCTTATCTTTGCAGTTATCCTTATTTAGCAGAATCTAGTGAGTGTTCCATTAAAAGGAAAGAGAGCTATTCGTTGTAGGATTGATCCAGACAACCCAACCTAAGTCACCTATTGCGCCTAACCTAAGTATAGTGCCAGTGGTCGGCGAGGAGAAGTTCATTCCTGTAGAGAAGAGAGGGGATCCTATTTCCTTTCCCCCTTTCCCAGTATGGCAACCTTATCTTCCAGCATGAAAGTTGGTATCAGAATGAAACAATCCAATCCAATCCATACTTGTGGAGTGCTCAGTTCAGTTCCTGATTTCTCTCAAGCCTAAACCGGAAAAGGAAACCTATTACCCGGGGTCCCCCCTTTCGGCTATCTCATCTGCTGTTCCTCGACTCTCAGGAAGGTAAGATCATCAATCAATAGTAGGCTGCTGCTCTGTGCAGTTAAAGATGGGATCCAACCTGTTATGTTTGCTTGTTTCCTATAATCTGTGCTCGATTCCATATTTCTGTATCCTTCGATTCCCGGGACAGATCTGATCTCCTTTATACTGACCTCAAACAACGAGCGAAGTCGAGATGTTGATGAGAAAGGGGCTTTTCTCAAGGCCAAAGAGTGCTCTTTGAAGGCTACTATGCATCCTTACGAATACAAGAGTGGTTTTTTTTGTTTTGGGTATAGCAGGACTTGAACCTGCGACCATTAGGTTAAAAGCCCAATGCTCTACCAACTGAGCTATACACCCGATTTTACAAGAAGGCTTGGTGCGGAAAAGAAAAGAGGGCGGCCTGGCCCCTTTTCTTCTTATCATATCACAAGGGCGCGGCTCTGTATGGTATAGTACTGTGGAGCAAGTTTGGGAGTCCTTTCCACTCATTGAAGATTCTATCTAAAAAAGAAGGTCAACGGGGGAGACTACAGTAGCTCGAACTCAGACTATCTACGAAAAAGGTAAAGTCGTCTTTCCTAGGGTTCGACCGAAAGGAGCTGTGTTCTATGGTTTGATGTTGTGGAGGTCCAGCACTCTTCTAAACGAAGAAAGAGGGGATTCGCGCTACCTCCTACTCCTACAGAAGATCGATTGGCGCGAACTTCCGATCGATTCCTTATTCATTGTTGCCGACCCTTACATCATCATAAAGAGAATCAAGATATCCCAAGAACCCAGCTAGGGATGAATGACTAGCGCTCAAGAACAAGCAAGGGATGAGCGCACGGGAGCGGCGTTGCTTGTTGCTTTATTATCACATTAGAGAAGCGGAACCTCCAAGCTCAGACATCTCGAACTCAGAAACTACCCTTCTATCCCACCCTGCTCCTCCGGCATCGGAAGCAGAACTACCTGACCGAAGGAGATAGACAGGAAGGGAAGACGGTCATACAAAGGCCGAATAAAGCTCTCTTGAAGCTGCATCTGAATAGACCTAGAGTCACTCAGTACATACGAACCCTTGAATAAATAAGAATTGAGAAGTATGAAATGTGGGCATCATAACAAAAAAAGAAAAAGACCGAACCAGTAAGACTAATGTCTACTTATTTATACCTTTGAGAGGTCCACTTAGACTATTATGATTTTCTCTTTAGCTACGTAGGTTATATAGGATTCAATTCAATCTAACAAGCGGACTGGACTACCTTCGGCTACTACAAGATATTTAGAAACCTAAGAAGCTGAGCCTACTTTACGCACTTAAGGCAGCAGCAGATGATGAAGAAATGGGCGGTAGATGATAGTGAGAAAGGGCGCCCCTTGGCATTTCCTGTGGGGGAGTCTGATTGATCCAATCACGACGAATGATGTCAACCCCCTCTTTTGCGCCTAACTTGACTCTGATTCTCCCACTATGAGAGCTGATCCAGGGGCTAGTTCGGCTACAGAATGGAATTTACGAAAGCCCCCCGTCTTTCCGACTCAATGTATTGCCCTTTGGGACCAGGATCTGACGAGGAAGTGAGAGAGGGGACACCAAACATAGGTGCGTACCATTGCCCCAATCCAATGGACTATGTCATACAGGGAGGAACCCTTGGAGGTTGGGACAGAAAGAAAGCAGGTTTTGCTTCTGCTTCCTTCGAGCAACCAAACTCTTTCGTCAGGTGTGGGTCAAGTTCCCTCATTATTGCTTGACTTCCCCTTTGGGGCACGAAAAGATGGACTAGGACTTAAGTAAGGGAGAGGACAACCCCTGTTTCTGGCTTACCTTCAACGAGTGAGTGCTATTCCCATTCCTTACTTTGATCCGACCCTGTTCCCCGACCAGTTTGCTTGCTCACTAGAAGAGTCAAGCGAGAGCAGCTAGTTTAGAAGGAAAAGGACACCTGGGGCTATTCGGCCTCACTTGTCGGAGACTGAACTACCGCTCGCTTACTTGCTGATCAAGGAGGTCATTTCCACTTACTCTAAGCATAGAAGGAAGAAGATTGAAAAACTAACAAACAAATTGTCTTCAGCCCTACTTACTTATAGGCTGACTTGGCCCAGGAAACAAGGTTCTATTAGGCTTGCAGGGCTTAAAAAAGAATGAGCTAGATCGCAGGTATTTGGATACGAGGTAGTAGCGGGGTCTAGTCGAAGCGGTGCGCAAAGTGTACAAAGGCGAGTCTCACGGGCAGCGGCACGTGAGGGGTCTCCCGAACTTCATGGAAGACGCAGTTAGGGAGTTGGAAGATGCACTTTGGACTCCTGCACCAGTAAGAATGGAACTGGAATAAAAAGTCGGGGTAGCTAGTCACTCCGTTACTGAGGAAAGAGAGGATGGCATTTCCATAAGTAGACTCTCCTTCTTACTGAATCCTTATCCTGCCCTCTCTACTCGGGAACAATTCATTCTTAACTCGTACATAAGTTCCGGGCGTCGACAAGAGAGTTAGCGATCTACAGCTGGTTCGGTGGACTGGTGGTGACACGGGCGGGCCCTCTACTTTATTTGTCGAATCCAATCGATCATGGGCGGCCCTCTTCGTTCACAGTCTTTCTTTCCTTTCGAATCCAATTGTTCCAATCTGACCAAATAGCAATTCATTGAAATCATTCGGGTCACCTCTTTTTTAAGCACTTGACCAAGCCTATTTCTATAGAAAAGGACAGGAATCTATTGACTTTGAGTCTGTCTCCTACTACGAAATTGGAACTGAACACAGGATGGCAATAGTGAGAAAAAAAATCCCCTCGTACTACGTCATTATTTATTCGATTTTCCCTGGTAAGTGCTCCAGATGCAGTTGCTTTTGTTGACGTAGTGAGTGGAACCTAATTATATGTTTCCTTGAATACCAGAGTTGCCTTTTGTAGATGAGAAAGCCAACAATTTTGCAAGGAGTTGATAATTGCACTTGAAGTAGTAAGTTTAAAGACAGTTGAAACTTAATGGCACCGTTTAACCAAGCACTCTTGTAGCTTCGGAAACTCCGTGTTCAGATCGGTGAGGCAAGAGACAAATTCATCGTCAGTTACCTCCACGATATCCAAAATACCCTCAAGACCATGAAGACAGATAATGAGAGTCAGGTTCAAACAATTCAAGGATTGTAAATACCATAACAGCAAAGTAGAATGCACCAAATTTTTCCTATTACCGGCTCCAGGAAGAGCACACCAAATGAAAGAAACTATTACTCAAAAAGAGAATCACATCTCGATCCACAAACTGCCAAAAGCCTTTGTTATTCCATTCCCAGTGGAACGTCAACCTGTTTAACAACAATTTTCTAAGAAACTTGCTGAATTCTAAATGAAACAACCTTATTTTCAAGTGACAGGCAATATCCATTTCAACCAATTATTCAAGATCAAAGGGCTAACTGCACAGCTAATTGAATTCCTTTTCGAGGTTGAGTTCATCTTGAAACCGCATTTGCTTCCTAATTAAACTGAGAAAAAATAAGAATATTAAAAGAAAGACTCCACAGAACATGAATGAATTCAGGTACATCACATCAGGCTGATATGTGCCGGTATCATACCTGTTTCAAGATTCTGGCTAAGCCCTTCTTGTTGCCACATATCCAGTTTCTTCTAAGGTTTCTGGAATTGCTCAAGTTCCTGCTCAACGCTTCTTGTCTAGCTCCAGTCTAGCACTTGTTGTTGGAAATATGCCCTAGAGGCAATAATAAAAGTATTATTATTATATTTCCTTGTTCATGATAATTGTCTTTTATTCATGCTATAACTATATTATCCGGAAATCATAATACACGTGTGAATACATAGACCACAATATGTCCCTAGTGAGCCTCTAGTTGACTAGCTCGTTGTGATCAACAGATAGTCATGGTTTCCTGGCTATGGACATTGGATGTCGTTGATAACAGGCTCACATCATTAGGAGAATGATGTGATGGACAAGACCCAATCCTAAGCCTAGCACAAAAGATCGTGTAGTTTATTTGCTAGAGCTTTGCCAATGTCAAGTATCTTTTCCTTAGACCATGAGATTGTGCAACTCCCGGATACCGTAGGAATTCTTTGGGTGTACCAAACGTCACAACGTAACTGGGTGGCTATAAAGGTGCATTACAGGTATCTCCGAAAGTGTCTGTTGGGTTGGCACGAATCGAGACTGGGATTTGTCACTCCGTGTAAACGGAGAGGTATCTCTGGGCCCACTCGGTAGGACATCATCATATGCGCAATGTGACCAAGGAGTTGATCACGGGATGATGTGTTACGGAACGAGTAAAGTGACTTGCCGGTAACGAGATTGAACAAGGTATTGGATACCGACGATCGAATCTCGGGCAAGTAACATACCGATAGACAAAGGGAATTGAATACGGGATTGATTAAGTCCTTGACATCGTGGTTCATCCGATGAGATCATCGTGGAACATGTGGGAGCCAACATGGGTATCCAGATCCCGCTGTTGGTTATTGACCGGAGAACGTCTCGGTCATGTCTGCATGTCTCCCGAACCCGTAGGGTCTACACACTTAAGGTTCGATGACGCTAGGGTTATAAAGGAAGCTTGTATGTGGTTACCGAATGTTGTTCGGAGTCCCGGATGAGATCCCGGACGTCACGAGGAGTTCCGGAATGGTCCGGAGGTAAAGATATATATATATATAGGAAGTCCTGTTTCGGCCATCGGGACAAATTTCGGGGTCATCGGTATTGTACCGGGACCACCGGAAGGGTCCCAGGGGCCCACCGGGTGGGGCCACCTGCTCCGGGGGGCCACATGGGCTGTAGGGGGTGCGCCTTGGCCTACATGGGCCAAGGGCACCAGCCCCAAGAGGCCCATGCGCAAGGAAACTTGGAGAGGGAAGAGTCCTAAAGGGGGAAGGCACCTCCGAGGTGCCTTGGGGAGGATGGACTCCTCCCCATCCTTAGCCGCACCCCTTCCTTGGAGGAGGGGGCAAGGCTGCGCCCTCCCCCTCTCCCTTGGCCCTATATATAGTGGGGAAAAGGAGGAGCAATCAGACCTAAGGCCTTTGGTTGCCTCCCTCTCCCTCCCGTGACACATCTCCTCTCCCGTAGGTGCTCGGCGAAGCCCTGCGGGATTGCCACGCTCCTCCACCACCACCACCACGCCGTTGTGCTGCTGTTGGATGGAGTCTTCCTCAACCTCTCCCTCTCTCCTTGCTGGATCAAGGCGTGGGAGACGTCACCGGGCTGTACGTGTGTTGAACGCGGAGGTGCCGTCCGTTCGGCACTTGATCATCGGTGATCTGAATCACGACGAGTACGACTCCATCAACCCCGTTCACTTGAACGCTTCCGCTTAGCGATCTACAAGGGTATGTAGATGCACTCTCCCTTTCTACTCGTTGCTGGTCTCTCCATAGATAGATCTTGGTGTTTCGTAGGAAAATTTTTGAATTTCTGCTACGTTCCCCAACAGTGGCATCATGAGCTAGGTCTATTGCGTAGATTCTATGCACGAGTAGAACACAAAGTAGTTGTGGGCGTTGATTTTGTTCAATATGCTTGCCGCTACTAGTCTTATCTTGATTCGGCGGCATCGTGGGATGAAGCGGCCCGGACCGACCTTACACGTACTCTTACGTGAGACTGGTTCCACCGACTGATATGCACTAGATGCATAAGGTGGCTAGCGGGTGTCTGTCTCTCCTACTTTAGTCGGATCGGATTCGATGAAAAGGGTCCTTATGAAGGGTAAATAGCAATTGGCATATCACGTTGTGGTCTTTGCGTAGGTAAGAAACGTTCTTGCTAGAAACCCATAGCAGCCACGTAAAACATGCAAACAACAATTAGAGGACGTCTAACTTGTTTTTGCAGGGTATGCTATGTGATATGATATGGCCAAAAGGATGTGATGAATGATATATGTAATGTATGAGATTGATCATGTTCTTGTAATAGGATTCACGACTTGCATGTCGATGAGTATGACAACCGGCAGGAGCCATAGGAGTTGTCTTTATTTTTTGTATGACCTGCGTGTCATTGAAGAACGCCATGTAAATTACTTTACTTTATTGCTAAACGCGTTAGCCATAGAAGTAGAAGTAGTCGTTGGCGTGACAACTTCATGAAGACACGATGATGGAGATCATGATGATGGAGATCATGGTGTCATGCCGGTGACAAGATGATCATGGAGCCCCGAAGATGAAGATCAAAGGAGCTATATGATATTGGCCATATCATGTCACTACTCTTATTTGATTGCATGTGATGTTTATCATGTTTATACATCTTATTTGCTTAGAACGACGGTAGTAAATAAGATGATCCCTCATTAAAATTTCAAGAAGTGTTCTCCCCTAACTGTGCACCGTTGCTACAGTTCGTCGTTTCGAAGCACCACGTGATGATCGGGTGTGATAGATTCTTACGTTCACATACAACGGGTGTAAGACAGTTTTACACAGCGAAAACACTTAGGGTTAACTTGACGAGCCTAGCATGTACAGACATGGCCTCGGAACACGGAGACCGAAAGGTCGAGCATGAGTCGTATAGAAGATACGATCAACATGAAGATGTTCACCGACGTTAACTAGTCCGTCTCACGTGATGATCGGACACGGCCTAGTTGACTCGGATCATGTAATCACTTAGATGACTAGAGGGATGTCTATCTGAGTGGGAGTTCATAAGATGAACTTAATTATCTTAAACATAGTCAAAAGACCTTTTTGCAAATTATGTCGTAGCTCGCGCTTTAGTTCTACTGTTTTAGATATGTTCCTAGAGAAAATATAGTTGAAAGTTGATAGTAGCAATTATGCGGACAGTAGAAAGCTTATGTCCTTAATGCACCGCTCAGTGTGCTGAACCCCAAACCTCGTTTGTGGATGTTTCGAACATCGAACATACACGTTTTGATAACTACGTGATAGTTCAGTTAAATGGTTTAAGTAGAGGCACCAAAGACCTTTTCGAAACGTCGCGGAACATATGAGATGTTTCGAGGGCTGAAATTGGGATTTCAGGCTCGTGCCCATGTCAAGAGGTTTAAGACCTCCGACGATTTTCTTAGCCTACAAACTAAGGAGAGAAGCTCAATTGTTGAGCTTGTGCTCAGATTGTCTGAGTACAACAATCACTTGAATCAAGTGGGAGTTGATCATCCAGATGAAATAGTGATAGTTTCTCCGAAGTCATTACCACCAAGCTGCTAGAGCTTCGTGATGAACTATAACATATCAGGGATATATGTGATGATCCTTGAGATATTCGCGATGTTTAACTCCGCGAAAGTAGAAATCAAAAGGGAGCATCAATCGTTGATGATTAGTAAAACCACTAGTTTCAAGAAGGGCAAGGGAAAGAAGGGATACTTCATGAAACGGCAAATCAGCTGCTGCACCAATGAAGAAACCCGAGGCTGAACCCAAACCCGAGACTAAGTGCTTCTGTAATAAGGGGAACAACCACTGGAGCAGGATTACCCTAGATACTTGGTAGATGAGAAGGCTGGCAAGGTCGATAGAAGTATATTGGATATACATTATGTTAATGTGTACTTTACTAGTACTCCTAGTAGCACCAGGGTATTAGATACCGGTTCGGTTGCTAAGTATTAGTAACTCGAAATAAAAGCTACGGAATAAAAGGAGACTGGCTAAAGGTGAGCTGACGATATGTGTTGGAAGTGTTTCCAAGTTTGATGTGATCAAACATCGCACGCTCCCTCTACCATCAAGATTAGTATTAAACCTGAATAATTGTCATTTGGTGCTTGCGTTGAGCATAGACATGATTGGATTATGTCTATAGCAATACGGTTATTCATTTAAGGAGAATAATGGTTACTCTAATTTTTGAATAATACCTTCAATGGTCTTGCACCTAAAGGAATGGTTTATTGAATCTCGGTCATAGTGATACACATTTTCATGCCAAAAGATATAAGATAGTAATGATAGTACCACTTACTTGTGGCACTGCCATGTAAGTCATAATGGTATAAAACGCATGAAGAAGCTCCATGTTGATGGATCTTTGGACTCACTCGTTTTTGAAAAGTTTGAGACATGCGAACCATGTCTATTGGTGTATATGCATGAAGAAACTCCATGCAAATGGATCGTTCGGACTCACTTGATTTTGAATCACTTGAGATATGCAAATCATACCACATGGGCAAGATGACTGAAAAGCCTCGGTTTCAATGAGATGGAACAAGATAGCAACTTGTTGGAAGTAACACATTTTGATGTGTGCAGTCCAATAAGTGCTGAGGCATGCAGTGAATATCGTTATGTTCTTACATTACAGATGATTCGAGTAGATGTTGAGAATATTTACTTGATGAAACACAAGTCTGAATTATTGAATGGTTCAAGTAATTTCAGAGTGAAGTAGAAGATCATTGTGACAAGAGGATAAAATGTCTATGATACGATCATAGAGATGAATATCTGAGTTACGAGTTTTGGCACACAATTAAGACATTGTGGAAAATGTTTCGCAATCAATACCGCCTGGAACACCATAATGTGATGGTGTGTCCGAACATCATAGTTGCACCCTATTGGATATGGTGCGTACCATGATGTCTCTTATCGAATTACCACTATCGTTCATGGGTTAGGCATTAGAGACAACCACATTCACTTTAAATAGGGCACCACGTAATTCCGATGAGATGACACCGTATGAATTATGGTTTAGAGAAACCTAAGTTGTCGTTTCTTAAAAGTTTGGGGCTGCAACGCTTATATGAAAAAGTTTCAGGTTGATAAGCTCGAACCCAAAGCGGATAAAATGCATCTTCATAGGACACCCAAAACAGTTGGGTAAACCTCCTGTCTCAGACCCGAAAGCAATAAGGGATTGTTTCGAGAATCAGGTCCTTTCTCGAGGAAAAGTTTCTCTCGAAAGAATTGAGTGGGAGGATGGTGGAGACTTGATGAGGTTATTGAACCGTCTCTTCAACTAGTGTGTGACAGGGCACAAGGAGTTGTTCCTGTGGCACCTACACCAATTGCAGTGGAAGCTTATGATATTGATCATGAAACTTCGGATCAAGTCACTCCCAAACCTCGTAGGATGACAAGGATGCGTACTACTTTAGAGTGGTACGTAATCCTGTCTTGAAGGTCATGTTGCTAGACAACAATGAACCTACGAGCTATGGAGAAGCGATGGTGGGCCCAAATTCCGACAAATGGTTAGAAGCCATGAAATCCGAGATAGTATCCATATATCAGAACAAAGCATGGACTTTGATGGACTTGCCCGATGATTGGCAATCCATTGAGATAAATGGATCTTTAAGAAGAAGACGGACGTGGATGGTAATGTCACCGTCCATGAAGCTCGACTTGTGGCGAAAAGTTTTTCACAAGTTCAAGGAGTTGACTACGATGAGATTTTCTCATCCGTAGCGATGCTTAAAGTCCGTCGGATTCATGTTAGCATTAGCTGTATTTATGAAATCTGGCAGATGGATATCAAAACGAGTTTCCTTACCAGTTTTCGTGAGGAAAGGTTGTATATAATACAATCAGAAAGTTTTTGTCGATCCTAAGGATGCTAAAAGGTATGCTAGCTCCAGCGATCCTTCTAAGGACTGGAGTGAGCATCTCGGAGTTGGAATGTATGCTTTGATGATGATCAAAGATTTTGGGTCTATACAAAGTTTATGAGAAACTTGTATTTCCAAAGAAGTGAGTGGGAGCACTATAGAATTTCTGATGAGTATATGTTGTTGACATATTGATGATCAGAGATGATGTAGAATTTCTAGAAAGCATATAGGGTTATTTGAAAGGTGTTTTTCAATAGAAAACCTGGATTAAGCTACTTGAGCATTAAGCATCAAGATCTATAAGGATAGATCAAAACGCTTAATGGTACTTTCAAATGAGCACATACCTTGACATGATCTTGAAGGTGTTCAAGATGGACCAGTCAAAGAAGGAGTTCTTGCCTGAGTTGTAAGGTACGAAGTTAAGACTTAAAGCTCGACCACGGCAGAATAGAGAGAAAGGACGAATGTCGTCCCCTATGCTTAAGACGTAGGCTCTTCAGTATGCTATGCTGTGTACCGCACCTGAAGTGTGCCTTGCCATGAGACAGTCAAGGGGTACAAGAGTGATCCAAGAATGGCTCACAGGACAGCGGTCAAAGTTATCCTTAGTAACTAGTGGACTAAGGAATTTTCTCGATTATGGAGGTGGTAAAAGAGTTCGTCGTAAAGGTTACGACGATGCAAGCTTGACACCTATCCGGATAGCTCTGAGTAGAGAGACCGGATACATATAATGGAGCAATAATTTAGGATAGCTCCAAGTAGAACAGTTGTTTGGAATAGCTCCAAATAGAGCGTGGTAGCTGTATCTAGGAGATGACATAGAGATTTGTAAAACACACACGGATCTGAAAGGTTCAGACCCGTTGACTAAAACCTCTCTCACAAGCAACATGATCAAACATAAAACTCATTGAGTGTTAATCACATAGTGATGTGAACTAGACTACTGACTCTAGTAAACTCTTGGGTATTAGTCACATGGTGATGTGACCTGTGAGTGTTAATCACATGGCGATGTGAACTAGATTATTGACTCTAGTGCAAGTGGGAGACTGTTGGAAATATGCCCTAGAGGCAATAATAAAAGTGTTATTATTATATTTCCTTGTTCATGATAATTGTCTTTTATTCATGCTATAACTGTATTATCTGGAAATCGTAATACACGTGTGAATACATAGACCACAATATGTCCCTAGTGAGCCTCTAGTTGACTAGCTCGTTGTGATCAACAGATAGTCATGGTTTCCTGGCTATGGACATTGGATGTCGTTGATAACGGGATCACATCATTAGGAGAATGATGTGATGGACAAGACCCAATCCTAAGACTAGCACAAAAGATCGTGTAGTTCATTTGCTAGAGCTTTGCCAATGTCAAGTATCTCTTCCTTCGACCATGAGAGCGTGTAACTCCTAGATACCGTAGGAGTGCTTTGGGTGTATCAAACGTCACAACGTAACTGGGTGACTATAAAGGTGCACTACAGGTATCTCCGAAAGTATCTATTGTTTTATGCGGATCGAGACTGGGATTTGTCACTCCGTGTAAACGGAGAGGTATCTCTGGGCCCACTCAGTAGGACATCATCATATGCGCAATGTGACCAAGGAGTTGATCACGGGATGATGTGTTACGGAACGAGTAAAGTGACTTGCCGGTAACGAGATTGAACAAGGTATTGGATACCGACGATCGAATCTCGGGCAAGTAACATACCGATAGACAAAGGGAATTGAATACGGGATTGATTAAGTCCTTGACATCGTGGTTCATCCGATGAGATCATCGTGGAACATGTGGGAGCCAACATGGGTATCCAGATCCCGCTGTTGGTTATTGACTGGAGAACGTCTCGGTCATGTCTGCATGTCTCCCGAACCCGTAGGGTCTACACACTTAAGGTTCGATGACGCTAGGGTTATAAAGGAAGCTTGTATGTGGTTACCGAATGTTGTTCGGAGTCCCGGATGAGATCCCGGACGTCACGAGGAGTTCCAGAATGGTCCGGAGGTAAAGATATATATATAGGAAGTCCTGTTTCGGCCATCGGGACAAATTTCGGGGTCATCGGTATTGTACCGGGACCACCGGAAGGGTCCCAGGGGCCCACCGGGTGGGGCCACCTGCTCCGGGGGGCCACATGGGCTGTAGGGGGTGCGCCTTGGCCTACATGGGCCAAGGGCACCAGCCCCAAGAGGCCCATGCGCAAGGAAACTTGGAGAGGGAAGAGTCCTAAAGGGGGAAGGCACCTCCGAGGTGCCTTGGGGAGGATGGACTCCTCCCCATCCTTAGCCGCACCCCTTCCTTGGAGGAGGGGGAAAGGCTGCGCCCTCCCCCTCTCCCTTGGCCCTATATATAGTGGGGAAAAGGAGGAGCAATCAGACCTAAGGCCTTTGGTTGCCTCCCTCTCCCTCCCGTGACACATCTCCTCTCCCGTAGGTGCTTGGCGAAGCCCTGCAGGATTGCCACGCTCCTCCATCACCACCACGCCGTTGTGCTGCTGCTGGATGGAGTCTTCCTCAACCTCTCCCTCTCTCCTTGCTGGATCAAGGCGTGGGAGACGTCACCGGGCTGTACGTGTGTTGAACGCGGAGGTGCCGTCCGTTCGGCACTTGATCATCGGTGATCTGAATCACGACGAGTACGACTCCATCAACCCCGTTCACTTGAACGCTTCCGCTTAGCGATCTACAAGGGTATGTAGATGCAAACTCTCCTCTCCTTTCTACTCGTTGCTGGTCTCTCCATAGATAGATCTTGGTGTTACGTAGGAAAATTTTTGAATTTCTGCTACGTTCCCCAACACTTGTACCAGTCGCCTACCAGATCACGGCTTTGCTCCAATTCTAATCTCCAATTATGCAATCCTCTCCAAAATTGGGGCTTTTCTTCACTTCAGCACTTCCCCTCGCAGTGGATTCCACTAGGTTCTTAACCTCTTCCCAATTCTTAAACTGAAACCTGCGATGTCTAATCCAACTCGGCACCTAACCAGCTTGTCAGCATCGTAAGTTTGCCTCAACATTCCCCCTAGAAATACAAAAATAATGTAAATCTACTTTCATTTATTTATTAGGGTAGGGATGAGACTTTCTTTTTCTTTTTCTATTTTCTAGAATAAGTATGCTCTGGAGTAAAAGGATTCGAACCTTTGCATGCCGGTACCAAAAACCGATGCCTTACCACTTGGCTATACTCCAAACGGGGGGAAGGCTCGATGAAAACGAGCTGGGATATAGATTTTTCAGAAGGAAGAGTTAGTTACCTCGGTCTTCCTTCTTTCCCGGGAATCAAGGAAGTAGTAGCGGGACAGTCCTTTATTTCCCCCTTTAGACCAACTACAACAAGCTCGCTCCTTAGGTTAGCTCTCTGCTCTACCTATTTGTTTGCAATGCCTTGCTTATCAAAATAGGCCTTTCTGTAACCTGACCTTACGCTGAAAAACTGCACTTGTTGGCTCTGCGTCCACTGAAACTTATGAAAAAGAAATGTTATTCTATCGATATCTTCAAGAGTTCCCTAACCCCCTGACTGAGAGTGCTATGATGGGCTATTGAAGTTCGTCCCTGCGGCACGGTGGGGCAGTGCAAATCCTTTCATTAATGAAGTTCCGCCCTGACACTCCCATTATTGGCTTCCTTCCCTGGGGACCGCTCGGGCGAAGGCAGAGCATGGAATGATCGTAGGGGCATCCTTCCTAGGTGGAAAAGACGTGTGTGACTAAAACCAGGAGGAGAAATCCATTTTCAAATGGCGACAGAAAGAAAGGAATCACGAAATAGAAGAAAAAGTGCACTGTGCTGGCAAATGTGGAGAATAGCCATCCATCTTTCATCAATGAAATTGTTCCGTATGGGTAGCAAATACACATATCAGAAGAGCCAACCCGAAAGCACTTGCTTCAAAGAAGCAGCAGTTACCAAGAAATTCCTGTTTCAAGTCAGCATATCTCGATAGAACCAATTCCAATCCAGGTAGTGTGAACAGAGGATGTGGAAGTTCTGTTTCCTTGCCTTGTCAAGCATTTCATCTGACACTCTATCTATACTATAGCTAGATCAATTCCTATTCTTTCTTCCAAGCGACTTTACTCCAAAGAATTTTGCCTTCTTATCTTGACTCGATCTCACGAAATTGGATTGATTGGCACACCGCGCATCTGGCATTCGCTTCTCCTATCTATCTCTTCCAACTAAGCTGATCACTGGAAAATATGAAATCCTGCAAGCAATCATTCCAGAGCCAACTACGAAGATACCTGGTCTTCCACTCTGTTCACTGGAGGAAAGACAAGAAAGTAAACAATTCTTCAAAGGAATTGGCTCTACCGGAACAGAGGAATTGGCTCGCTCCTTCGCTCGCTGGGTAAGCATAGAATGCACACCAGTCTGGTATCAAAGCGTATCTTCTTGAAAAGGAAACTACTTGAACAGATGAAATGGAAGGAAGAAATGAAAGTTCGATCTACCAACGTAGAGTCCGCCCCTCCTAGGAAGAAGAAATTTGCTACTTTGGCTCATCAGTTGGTAAGTCTGTCTGGGCCGGCACGGTATTGGGATCGTTTGATCGATTTCCTTGATTTGATTGCTACTTAATGGGCGTGCGCTCAAAGGATACAAACAGGGATTCGCAAACAAAAAGGGGAATTCCTAGTCACTTTTTCCCGTCGCGTAAAAAAAAGTCTTTACGCGAGAGCAATAGAGGTTGGGATACATCTATCTCTTCTGAGCAACCTCTTTTGGATTCTTAAGACCACCCTTGCAGTAGGATACCATCTGCTTTGGTTCTTTATTATCTCCTTCGAGGGATTTTTAGGATCGTTCAGGCTATATATATTTAGTCTATTTTGGCTTTTACTGTCTACTTTTCTCAGGGAGATGGTTAAGGACCTCAGAAGATAGAGGAGAGCGCCAGGCCCAGATTTCCGGAATACTTCTACGGGGAATGCTCATTGAATGAGCATTCTCCATATTATGCCTTGAAGAGGACTCGAACCTCCACGCTCTTCAGCACGAGATTTTGAGTCTCGCGTGTCTACCATTTCACCATCAAGGCATCTTGAAAGTGAATCGTATTCCATGAATATGATATCTATCTAATGTGATATATGGAATATATGACAAA
>NC_041384.1:64134122-64154122 GCF_002162155.2 Triticum dicoccoides | reverse complement strand
CCATATCTCTATCCCGTGAAATTCTCGAGCCAAAAGATGGATGCATATGCTGTGTTTCATTTTGCTAAATGATATCAATTAAATGGTGTATCAATTCCATAAATTGCATATAGCAATAAATAAATCAGCAAAATTCTTTCTAATATTTTAGATAGAAGAAATGTTTCTTCTATCTAAAATATTAGAAAGAATGTACCCTTCTATCCAAATCCAATTTGCATCGATAAAATAAATCCAAATTCCAGTAGTAGATGAATAATTGCAAATTTGTGTGTGTACGAGATTAGAATAACTTCAAAATAACTGACATAATTTTGTATTTTTCCTGATCAGAAAAATACATGAAAAAGAAAGGAGGTAGAAATTTTTTTGGATTTATGGTTAAAGAAGAAAAAGAAGAAAACAGGGGTTCTGTTGAATTTCAAGTATTCAGTTTCACCAATAAGATACGGAGACTTGCTTCACATTTGGAATTACACAAAAAAATATTTTTCATCGGAAAGAGGTCTACGAAGACTTTTGGGAAAACATCGACGTTTGCTGGCTTATTTGGCAAAGAAAAATAAAGTACGTTATGTATCTGTGTTTTTATTCTTTTTTCTTTTTTAAGTTAAGGAATTTACAACAA
Source organism: Triticum dicoccoides (assembly GCF_002162155.2). Lineage (NCBI taxonomy): Eukaryota > Viridiplantae > Streptophyta > Magnoliopsida > Poales > Poaceae > Triticum > Triticum dicoccoides. The sequence goes on along the minus strand of NC_041384.1, from coordinate 64,153,494 downwards.
GTCTCTTGCAAAAATAACTATCCTATCCCTTTCTACAATCTCTCTATATCCTTGTTACATAAGGTAAGTATTGTATAATAGTTCGGTTTTCCGCGATTTTTTCCATTCCTCTGTGTAAATAGCCTAATATGGGTTCACAATCAATAACATCCTCACCATCGAGAGTAACGATCAGTCGAAGAACACCATGCATTGATGGGTGTTGAGGGCCCATATTGACTATCATGAGATCTTTTCTTGTAAGCGGTAGACTCATATCCTTTCTTCCTTAAAATCTAATAAGAGGGATTGATTCTGATATACTTTTATTGGACTTTCTTCTTATTTTAACCTTTCGATTTATTTCTATATTAAGGATAGACTGACAAAGTTGGCCTAATTTATTAGTTTTCACTAACCCTAGATTCTTTCCCTTGATAAAAAAAATTATGTCCTCTCGAGCTCCATCGTGTACTATGTTACTTACAACCAAGCGCAAATTTGGTTCGGAACGAATAGAACAGGCTATGTCGAGCCAAGAGCATTTTCATTACTATGGAAAATGATGGATAGCAAAATCCTCATCATGAGTACAAAAACTACATTTCTTGCTTCCTTTCCGGTTGCGATGAGCGAGGTTGTCTTTAGTTAGCACAACTCCTCTCCGAAGATACCACATGAAAATCTTAACTTTTAGTGGCATCTCTGTATGCGATAGTGCACCATACATAGAGTCAACTGTGAAGGACCCAGATGTAGTAAGATTCCAGCGAAAGACATTCCACCCTTGCGTCAAGTTAATCGAATCCAAACGGGATAGAAGATGTTGCCATGACACATGACGGGGCCCAACCAAATCCCTCCGAAATGATATATCTGGCGGAGAAGTGGTCATCACATGCGCAAGAGTATCGTTCTTATCGCGTACAATGCGGTACAAGGCTGGATACTGTTTTCGGAGAGTGGTATTTCCTAGCCACTTGTCCTCCCAGAAGCGTATCTCCGAGCCGTCCTATATCGCGAAGGATCCGAAACGGAAAAGATATTTCTTTACCGCCATCAGACCAGCCCAAAAATGCGAGTCACCGGGCTTCCAATAAGCGTACATGGACATGAAGAACACTAGGTATGTTAAAAAAGACATGATCCAGCATATCACATATAGTGGCCTGTAGAATGCATATCACAAAATATTTGCTATTTTCCGGTTCATAAGACAACATTTAACAAAAACATAAATGAATAGGTGTGAAGATTATGAGAACATATGTACTACTACTACATAATTGGTACTCCTTTCGTCCCAAATTACTCGTCGCTGAAATGGATGTATCTAAAACTAAAATACATCTAGATACATTCATACGTGCGACAAGTAATTCGGAATGGAGGGAGCAGTAGTTAATGTTTTTCTTAGGTGGGGAGGTACTAGTAGTTAATGCTGTACCGTTTTTTAAGGGTTAATGTTGTACTGTTGTATTACTGTTGCAAGTCATCTGCATCAAGGCCTATAACTTAAGAGGAAATGGTGTGACATGTTGTATCATGAAAATACATTGTGATGAGCCTCTTTACTCAAGTTCTGATCAAGTTCATAGTTGGGTGAACGAATTTTCAGAGTTACAAGATTCCTTTTTCTCCCTGTAAAAATATTTATGCCTTTTTAGCTCAAGTTTTCAGTTAGTATTGCAGGCTCGAGATGATATACTACCGGGCTACGAACATTGTCAATTGTTGAAGCGTGTCGGTGTCTGTACAAGTTGGCAAAAGGAAACATTGGAGAATGATCCGACCGAAAACCAAAAGATATACATCCGGCAGGATAGCTGGGATTCAGCGGATATAATACTACTTCTAACGTCAGGGAACGAAACACAGCTCAAGCTCTTGATCGAGCACTAACGAAACATCGGCCACCGTCCATCAGAGGAGATTCACGGTGACGGTGACGCTGCCGGAGGAGCCCCAGAAATCGTCGGGTACGAACAGGAAGCGCTTGGACTTGTACCCCTGCAGATGACGGACGAGCTGCACTTTCCCTGACGCCGACAGCGACCACGGCTCTTCGGCCTTGTACACAGTACACCTTCATCTCGTAGTCGTACTCCTCGTCCTCCTCGGCCGCGTATGGGTGAGGATGTCGCCGCCGTTGAGCAGGAGGAACACGCTCTTCTCGCCTGGGTGGAGCAGAGCGCGGAAGGGCGTCGACTTCTGTAGTGTCACAGAAAAGGACAGCCAGCCGCCACGCAAGAGGGTGGCGGCATCGACGCCTGGCGCGTGGGCGTCAAGGATGTGGCCGTAGAGGAGGCGGCCGCGGTAGTCGCAGCCGTCGAACGGGCAGCGGCACGGCGCGAAGCTACATGCCTCCTCCTCGTGGGCGCGCGCCTCGGTGTACCGGACGGTCTCCGTGCAGCCGTGCTTCTTGAACCTGCAGGGCCTGGTCATGCCGGCGAGGATCTTCTCCGTTGCCCGGCACCGGAAGTCGCCGATGGGCTCGTTGCAGGAGGGGCACTTGCGGTGCATGCTGATGCAGCAGTTGGCGCACGCGGCGTGGCCGTTCTTGCACTGATCAATCAAGAATGAAGCCATCAGCAGAGCATAGATATCTTGCTAGCTAGAATGTGGAAAATATGTTTAGATGCTTGCCGAGAAAACTTGCGACTCAAATGGAAGATAGCATATGTCGCATTCCAGAGTATCCATCTCAACAGAGAACACGTTGAAGATCTCTTCTTCCTCCTGCTCTTGACCCTTGGCTGCGGTTCTGGCCTTCTTTGGTACGCGGCCACCATAGAATCCATGTTCTTGCTTGGTTCGCCAACACCATTGGTGCCTTTGTTGGCGCTCCCTTTCTGCATCGCCAGATCTCGTACGGTCACCCTATGTATCCATCCAAGCAAAATAAAGCAGTGACGAATCGATTCAGTAAGAGAAAAGGCAAACCTGCAAGTTGAGATATGCTAACCTGCAGGTTGAGATGAAGATGGAAGCCCAGTCGGCGTGGTGATGTTGGCAATGGCAGACGCGGCGCCGGCCACTTGGAGAATTAATAGGCAAATCTTGAGAGGCGAAAGGGTGAGTTGCGCGTGCTCTGCTGCAATGAATTTCTTGGCAGCTGGGGCAGACTCCTCGATCCTGGTGCAAAACGACCATTGGCCGAGATGCACGGCTGTGCTCCGCCTCGGTGTGACGAGACAGGACGCGCGCCTCTTCGGCCGCCAATGCCTGCAGCATGCGTGCTGCTCCACCGAGCGCGCGCTTCCATTCAGGGTTTGATTTTCTTTTTGGTTTTGCTAAACCTCATGTTCCTAAAATTATTCTTGGCATCAGTTTCTTTTTTCTACTTTTCTAGTGCACGAGATGGGGAGGCTCGGCTGGACCTCAGCGGAGAAGTACTCTCACTGTCTATGTTAGATGTGGGGTATAGGTTCGCTGGGAAGAAGCTCACTATCAATCTTAGAGCATCTCCAGCTGTTGGCCCCTAGGTGGCTTCAAAAACGCTGCCTGAGAGTGAACCGGTGCTAGGCATAGGGGCGACCTGGTTCCCAGCCGACACCCTCAGGGTCGGCTCCATGTGTCTGTTTTAAAAAAAATTTAAACATCGCGGACTTGGACTCGGCCTTGACGCTGAACAACGCCGGCGACCCGGAGGAGCGGGAGGAGGAGTGGGAGGAGGAAGAAGAGGAGCCGGCCCTCCTCAGCATCCATTGGCCGCAGCTCCAGCGGGGGATCCGGGGCGGCAGGGTACGTCAATGGTGGCTCGTTGCCATCCTCGAGGTGTTGGAGGACGGCGTGGAGCGTGCGGCCAAGGGCGCCACACCACAGGCGGCGGCCGTCGCTGTTCTTGGTCCCCCGCACCACCGGCGCATTGTTGGTGGAGGCCAGCCGCTGCTGGAAGTACGCCGCCCACGCCTCGTGATTGTCGGCGGCGTACTGCATGAGGACCCTCTGCTCCTCCGTCAGCGACGCACGCAAGTTGTGACGCCCGGATAATTAAACTATGGTAATCCCCTGTTAATGATGCCATCTTATCACTTTTACTGTTGCTAAATCCCTCTTAGATTCAAACCAAGTTCAAACTCAAGATTTAAAATAAATTCCAATAAATAATCTATTCAAACAGTAAAACTAAGATGTTCGATTTATTCTATAACTTCCCCTGATAATTATCATGTTGAAACCAACATTGTTTGACTCACCAGTTGATCTCTAGTAATTGATGAAGTGGACCAACATTATCTTACTGGACCATTTAAATTCAAACATGGTTCTAAACTTTTCAAAATAACTCCAAACTTTGTGGGCAGCTCCACAATACAACAAGGTATTTTTGTGACAAGTTTGGCATTTAACAAAATTCAAGTGGTGTGAAAATAAAATGCAGAGCGGTGAGTAAATAAGAAACAGAGAGAAATAAAAAAATAAAAAACATGCACTGTACACATGGCCCAGCCGTGGCAACAGTGCGGCCCAGCCCACCATGGCTGGCCTTTCCCCCACCTCTCGCTATAGGAGGCAGGGGATGGGTGTGGCAGCCATCCCGCGACCACGCGGCGGCCATCCGATCCCTCCTCGGCGTCTACGAGGCTGCCCCCGTCCCCTTGGGCAAACCCTAGGCCGCACTCACTCTCCCTCTCGCTCGATCCCCTCCTCTGTTCGATGAGGAGCGCTTCCATCGCCGCCACCTCGTTGATCCTGCGGCCACCGACCTCCTCGCCGCCGGCTAGCATGTCCAGGAGGCTTTCCGCAGTCGTCTCCTTCAACTACATCGAAGAACCCGTGCCGGGACGCCCCGCAGCCTCGCCATCGTCCTCATCTTCTCCCACGGTCGCCGACGTCCATCGCCGGTTGCCGCTGCTCCGGGCCGCCTCCGACCTCTCAACCTCGTCCACAAGCACCGGGGTGAGCCACTCTCGCGGTTCCCTCGCTTTGCCCCTTTGATCTATGTCGTTTGCCGTCGCTCCCGTGCTCGTCTATAGTCACCATGGCAAGAGCCCGAGCTTCTATGCACGTGCTCCTGCTGCGCTAATTACTACATCCGCTGCTGCTAGTTCCACGCTACCTCGCGCGCCCGCGGCCTTTGCTGGCCGCCCAGGCCGGCCCCGCTCGTCGCCTCTGCCCACGGCCGCGCGCCTGCCGCTGTCCGTTGCCGCGTCCGCTGCTGCCCCCGCCGTTGCTACCACTGCCCCCTTCGCCCAACCGTCGCAGCCACCCGCGCCCAAGCCTCCCTGCTGCCGCGCCTCCTCTGCTCACCTCAACCGCTTGCCCGCCTGCGAATGGCCCCACCCGCGCATGCAGCTCGCCGTTGTTCGCGCAGCTGGCGCCGTCCCGCGCCCGAGTTCGCCTCTCCTCGCCTCACGGCCCAGCCTCGCTGCTCGTCGCTCGCCTAGCCGCTGCTGGTCGCCGCGCCGCTCCACCCCGCCGCCCGCGCGTCCTGCTCCTCCCGCCGGCGACCGCCCTCAACCGCCACTTCATCGTGCGGCTCCGGCCACTGCCTCGGCCGTCGCACCCGGGTTGCCTCGGGCACAGATGCCCACACCCCATGCGCCCGTACCCGCCCCACTAAGGCCATATGGCCTATGACAACAGGGACCCACACCCCTATTTACTTAAAAAATGTAAGAAATTATATATTAATAAAAATAATTAATTAATTAGTTAGACGGTTAATTAACTTAATTAATTAAACTTAATTAGCCTAACCACCTAGTTTAGTTAACTAAACTGTTAGAGTAGACTAAAACAGTCAATGACAGGGAGCCCCACCCCTGTTGACCAGTCAAATGTTGATTGGTCAACTGGGACCCCCTGGACCCACATGTCACCCTATGACACACTTCTGTGTACACAGATCTAGGTGCACATAGCATTTACTCATTATTTTCGAATTAAATTAAATTACAGAATATCGTTAAAACTTTGAAAATTCATAGAAAATAAATCTTAGCTCGAATGAAAAAGTTTTATACATGAAAGTTGCTCAGAACGACGAGACGAATCCGAATATGCAATTCATTCGTCCGCCCTACGTCCCAAGCATAGCGAACATGCAACATGCCCCCCTCTGGTTCGCTTGTCCGAAAATGCAAACTTTGGGAAAACTTTCCCGGATGTTATGCCCCTTCGTCGGTATCGTGTAGCATCGCGTTAGAACACGTGTAGCTCTGCCTGCTGTCCTGTTATGCGCTTACTTGCTATGTATTTACTGTTTTCCCCCTCTTCTCTCCGGTAGACCACGAGACCGATGTCGATGCCGCTGTGATCGACTACGTCGTCGACGACTCTTCCTCCCTTTCAGCGGAGCTTCCAGGAAAGCCCCCCTTTGATCACCCCGATATCGCCCATTCCATTCTCTCATGCTTGCATTAGATTTTGCTACTATAATTGATTGCTCCTAGTCTGATGCATAGCCTGCTTTTGTAACCTGCTTATTGTTACCTACCTGCTTATCTAAAACTACTTAGTATAGGTTGATTAGTGATCCATCAGTGACCCCCACCTTGTCCTTGTTGCCCCTGCTTCATCATCGATAACTCGATCAACGTGATCGACGACCAGAGCCTGACACCTCACATCGTATCATGCCCCTTTTCTTAATCAACTCTGCAGAGCTACTATCGAGTGCCGAGGGTGATACCTCGCAACGCACTCCTGATGATAATTCTATAGTGTAGCTATTCGGTCATGGTCATCGAGGGTGATTCCTCCTTGACCACTCCCGATACGACTCTAACGTGCAACCCCTCAAGTGTGAACCTAGAGGGTGGTTTCTCTTACGTTCACCTTGATGATGATTACATTGAGTGGAATCCACCAAGGGTGATTCCTCGGTTTTTCCCCTTGATATTTAGACACACGATTACCTTGACTTTACTTGAGACCATTGTTGAAGTCGGGTCGGCCCTGAGGGGTACCCGCGAGTTGATGTGAAAGTCGGACGGGCCCGTTGAGCACCCGCGAGTTTTCTACGAGGCACGGCCGGGCATTTTGGGCCCTTGCCGTATGTCCACGAGACGCGGCGACGGGGTCACATTATCGTGAGTCTCTGCTCGTCTCCGCGAGCCCCCAATGCATTAACAGGTTGGGTATTTGTTCTGAGTTGGTCTCTGACCTTTACGCACTAACCACCACGCGAGAATATTTATGGGCCTCGACGACATAGTATCAGCCGAAGCTTTGTCAAACTTCCAGTTCAGCATTGCGGCACGGCTAGGCCGGCACCTTCCATGTAGAGGTGGAGCCTGGACCCACCCCGCTCGCAATGACCCGGAGTGCAACCGGCGATGGGCCCAGACCCCGGAGTGCTTAGGATGTAGACCGGCGGGGACCTCTTTGCTGAGCCTGAGTAGGGCTACGGCATGTTGATCTTTCGAGGCCGGGCATTGACCTAGAAAAGTGTGTTCAACCAGAGTAATCACACGTGTTGGAAAACGTGGTGCACCCCTGCAGGGAAGATTATCTATGAATAGCTGTGTCCATGGTAATGAATGTTCAGACTTGTATCCTGATTTGTTACAACTAGAACTGGTTACTTGAGACATGTGATGGATATGTGGCTCCGAGATTGCTTTCTCGAAGGGAGTCGAGGTAGGATCTCTGGACGTTAATGTTACAACATATTTGTTAAATATAAACTGATATTCTTTACTCTTCTATATGCTGCAAGATGCTTGGAGCTGCTTGATACGTCTCCAACGTATCTATAATTTTTGATTGTTCCATGCTGTTTTATTATCAATCTTGGATGTTTTATAATCATTTTATAGTCATTTTATATCATTTTTTGGTACTAACCTATTGACTAGTGCCAGTTACTGTTTTTTCCATGTTTTTTACATCGCAGGAAATCAATATCAAACGGAGTCCAAATGGCAAAAAAATTTACGATGATTTTTTATGGGCCAGAAGAAAGGCAATGGGCCCTGGTTGCACCTGGGGGGGTGCCCCGAGGGGGGTGAGGAAGTCCTGGACTAAGGGGTCCTTGGGCGTCCGGCCCATTATCCTTTGGGCCGGACTGATGAGCTGTGAAGACATGAAGGTCGAAGACTGCACCATGTCCGAATTGGACTCTACTTGGCGTGGAAGGCAAGCTTGGCGATCAGATATTCCTTCTTATGTAACCGGCTCCATGTAAACCCTAGATCCCCTCGGTGTCTATATAAACCGAAGGGGATAGTCCGGAAAGGACACCACATATACTCATTACCATATTCATAGGCTAGACTTCTAGAGTTTAGCCATTACGATCTCGTGGTAGATCAACTCTTGTAATACTCATATTCATCAAGATCAATCAAGCAGGAAGTAGGGTATTACCTCCATAGAGAGGGCCCGAACCTGGGTAAACATCGTGTTCCCTGTCTCCTGTTACCATCGATCCTAGACGCACAGTTCGGAACCCCCTACCCGAGATCCGCTGGTTTTGACACCGACATTTGTGCTTTCATTGAGAGTTCCACTGTGCCATCGACAAAAGGTTCGATGGCCCCTTCAATCGTCAATAATGACGCTGTCCAGGGAGGAATCTTCCTCCCCGGACAGACCTTTGTATTCGGCGGCTTCATAATGCAGGCCAACTCGCTTGACCATCTGGAATAGATCGACAGCCACGCCCCTGGCCATCAAGTCAGATTCAATAGCTTGAACTACGCCACAGACATCCTGGAGACCTGACCTCCGAGGGATTTGAGCCCGCGGCGATTGCTCTTCCTTATCCCGATGAACGTGACTTAAATCTGTCATCGAATCACACTCAGGAGATGGTTCCTGCGGCTGCGGCGACCTTAGAGCCGAAGCAGATCGAGCCATCTGAGGCCTCAGAGTCCGCGGCGCTTTAGCTGCACATGGACTCGACGCCCCGCAATATTCGCTTTAATGGAACTGCGGACTCGTCTGCGGCTATAAGTTTCGGACTGTGTACGCCCGCGGACACCGAGCTAGATCGGTTATCGATCTTCAAGTTCAGCGCCGCTGACGTTTTCCAGCACTCGCCTTCGGGTGACGTGCTAAAATCTTTAAAAAATCTGTCCTTGGAAAAGGACTCCCAGCCGAACTATGTCCGGTTCGAGCTAGAGACGGATGATGAGGAATTTTTCTTCCCATCCGCCACCCACTTCATAGCCACCGTCGATGACTTAACCGACGTGCTTGACTATGGCTCCAAAGACATCGACGGCATGGACGATGATGCCGACAAGGAGCAAGGCCAAGACCCGCCATTCACTGGAAGTTGGACGGCTACCTCTTCATACGACGTGTACATGGTTGATACACCTAAAGGATCTGGTGACGACAAAGAAGAGCCGGATGCGAACAAAACCTCCGAGACATAGTCCAAGCGCCGGCGGCCCAAACACCGCCCTAAGCCCCGTCGCTCAAAGGACGGCAACACCGGCACCGGAGAAAATAGTACTCCGAGCGACGCCGAAAACAGTGAAGACCTCGCCGGGGCTACATCCGAACAGGAACACGACAGCAGGCAAGACAACACTGACGAAAAGGCCATAGAAGATGACCCGGAGGATGATAGTTACCGCCCACCCCCCGAGGAGGAGACAAGCCTTGGCAATGAAGACATCATCGTGCCTGAGGATCCTCTCGAGCAGGAGCGCTTCAAGCTTTAGCTTATAGCCACTACAAGACGCCTGAAAAAGAAACAACAGCAGCTTCAAGCTGAACAAGACCTGCTCGTCGACAGATGGACTGACGTCCTGACAGCTGAGGAATACGGCCTCAACCGCCCAGACAAGAGCTACCCGAAACACAAACTGCTACCTCAATTCGATGAGGAGGCGCTGGAGCATATATCTTCCTCGCGCAATGCGGATCGACCACTACGTGGTTGGGACAGGGCGGCGGAACGGCCAACCCGCGGTCGAGATAAAGCGGCAACTTAGGCCGAACAACAGACCGCCCTACCACCCCATCAAAATTGGGACGGAAGAGTCCGGTGCCATACGTACGACCTCCGACAGACCTTGGATAGTAGAGCAGGACACACAAGATCGATCTACGGATCACGAGGACGTGCATCGAGGCGCGACGACGGATACATATTCGGACGTGACAAACCTAACCACACTCGAGCCGAATGCCGCAGACGGACTCCTTCGAAGCTCCGCCATGATGCGGCCCGATATAGAGACGCCGCACACCCGCTCTGCTTCACATATGAAGAAACTATTGCCAAGCGAGCTGTGCAACATCACCTTGTTGCAATCCATGACGTACGAGACGGCGGATATTTTCAATTAATCCATCGACGGACGCGCAACGTTGCCCGTGTTAGAGTTATCCGCCTGCCCACGCGTAGCACGACCCAAGAAGAAAAGCTAGTCATCGTTTGATGATTTATTGGCTAGCGCGTACCCATTCTTGGCAATGGTCCAAGTAAGTGAACGTGTCATCACCCTGTAGCTATCTCCGTATAGACCACACGTGACACGTCGAAAGGCCAGAAGTGAACGTATACAGAGAGGAGAGCAGCTGGACTATCAATACGAGAGAAAATACAGTCCACGTAAATACGAGGGAATCCAGCCGACGACCATTGACTCAAGGTCTTGAGTCTTTGCTCCTGACTGGAACGCCGTTGGCGTAGCGCTGCGTGGCACACACCATGACCATGACAGCGTCGTGTGCGGCTAAAACGCACGCGCGGACCAGTCGTCGCCGCCATCGTTACCGCGTAGTTTTTTTTTTGCGTTCAAAACTTGAGAGCTTTATTCAACTGAAGAAAACCTGCCATCATCAGCCATTAGGCTAGTGAGCAGGAACGAAGGTCTAGTGTCAGTCCAACTCTCGGTTACCATCAGTGAGCATGCATGCTTAGCACAAAGATGGGCCGGTACGTTGGCTGACCTGCTTACATGTTGAATACGAAAAGAAGTAAAAATTGCCGCTAGCTCTTCAATTTCTACAAGTAAAGGTGCCACAGCAGAGCGATTACTGTGGCGAGATGTCCAGAAGTTCACTACCTCCAGGCAGTCGGTCTCCATGATCACGTGTGAAAAACCGCGCAAACTTGCAAAAATAACACCATCTCTTAGCGCTAGTGCTTCATCAATGAACGGATCTGTAACCCCATGATGAGGTTTACTCCAATAACCCAGCAAGCGTTCGTCAGAATGAGCAACTCCTCCTGCACCACACCTTGCCGAGACCAAACTCATTGCTGCATCTGTATTAATCTTAATCACACCTGGATCCGGAGGAATCCAACCGTATCCTGGTAGTATAGCAGCCGCAGCTTGGGGTATATCCAACACGGCCAGATCATCCTTGATCCGCCTAATAGTCGTTACTGGGTCCAGCTTCTCTCCATCATGTGTAATTCTGTTTCTTGAATGCCAGATCGCCTACATAACAGAAATCATCTGAGACCTTTGCATATCCGTGAACTGTGGGTCAGACAAGATGTCTCGCGCCCACGTATCGGGATGAAGCCGAGGCCGGCGTACACCCAGCCAATCATAGGCTTCTTCCCAGAACATTTTTGCATGGGGGCAATGCACTAGAGCGTGCATCAAATCCTCATCCATTGCCAAACACACTTTGCATCTTCCAATTTCTTGTATATGTCTACGCTTCAGAGTGCATTCATCAGGTAATATTTCCCGCACAACTCGCCACCAGAATACACGCACTTTTGGCAAAACCTTGAGCTTTCATAATCGCTTCCACATCTGTCCATCAGTCTGTGAGGTACTTGTAGCCGTCCCTTCCTCTAGAGCTACATGCTCTTTGCGAGTCACGAGAGCACGGTACGCAGATTTGACAGAGTAGTTGCCATTTCTTTCATGGGCCCAAGCAAGGAAATCATCGCCTCCTCCGTGACGCAGCGGTATATTAAGTATAGCTTCTGCTTCCGGGGGGATGAACACGTCTCGAATCAAGTCTATCTTCCAAGACCAATTCTCTTCATCTATAAGATCACTCACCCATGCTAGAGTAGTCCCACCAGTTATGACAGTTGGCCGGAGAGATGACAGCCCTGGTATCCATCGGTCTTCCCATATGGAGATGGTAGTACCAGTCCCCACCCGTTTCACTAATCCTTCCTCTAGCGCTTCACGGCCTGCCACAATGGCTCTCCACACAGCTGAAGATGAGCGCGGAACAGCGGCATCCATGAACTCTCCATCAGGGAAATAACGTCCCTTCATAACACGACCACATAGGGAATCTGGATTGGTAATAAAACGTCATCCATGTTTCCCAAATAGAGCCAAGTTAAACAGTTGCAAGTCTCGAAAACCCATGCCACCATTAACTTTTGGAGATGCGAGACTCACTACTAGAAAAACCCCTACTAATGGCGCACCTAGTATGGCTATTAGTGGCGCATCTGTGGTGCGCCATTAATAGCATGCCATTAGTAATTTTTACTAATGGCGCACCACCTGGTGCGCCATTAGTATCTGGTATACTAATGGCGCACCTCGGCTGCGCCATTAGTATAGGCCAGGGTGCGCCATTAGTATGCCTCTCAGGGGCCATGTATACCCAGGTGCTTTGGCATACTAATGGCGCACCACCTCTCGATGCGCCATTAGTAACCGCGGCATACTAATGGCGCACTGCCCAGTGATGCGCCATTAGTATGCACTGTCATACTAATGGCGCACTGTCATGTGATGCGCCATTAGTATGAATATTAGGTTTTTTTTATTTTTTTATTTTCTGTTTTTTGCACAGGTTACAAAATGTATAGTTTGACAAAATATAGACAGCACACATCAACAACAGATTCATCAAATACAATAGAAGATTAGTCTTTGAATACAATTCATCATATTAGTCTCCGAATACAATTCATCATATTAGTCTCCGAATTGAAAAGACCGAACAAAGATAGAACATTATATTACAAGTCTCGAGACCGCGAGTAGCGAGTCTGTCTTCACATTACAAGTCGATATCGATCATCTAAACTACCATCACATAGAAGAGAGCTGCGGTCATCACGATGAGCATCATCACGATGAAACTCGTCTTCATCCGGTTCCTCCAACGCTCTCTCCCCTCTCCCGCTAGATAGCGGGCGTATCTAGATTCGGCCTCGGCCCTAATGGTGTACCCTTTGTAACTGTTACCGCTGAATCGGTGAACCTGTCTCCGACACTCCTCCCAGTCATCGTAGACTCCGGGAACCTTACCCTTGTACACGACATACGTCGGCATCGCTATGCACTAGCCAAACGAAACGTTAGTACCAATTCACAGACAATACATAAGCAATATATAAGTATGCAACAGAACGATCGGAAGAGAAAAGCAAGACATTAATAGCATCGATTACATCTAAGTTGAACGACTCTCGAAACCAAAGAGACATACTACAAGTTCATTAAAGTTTAATTACAACATGAGCCAATCGATGTTTCAGAACTAGACAACTCGACTCAAGGGACCGGAGCGTGGATGAAGCCGCCGTCTATCGTGGGAGTCATGAAAGAACGGGCGTTGTCATCCTGCATTTGTAGCATTGTGTCGATGTCACTGTTGGACGGTTGATTTCTGAGGTAGAACTGCCCCGAGGTACGAAGGACATCTTGATGGATGATTTCCGCAAACTCCGACTAGATGCGAAAGAATTCTTGTCGGAGGTCCGCGTCCTGGATTGCCGACACGCTCGCGGCCCAATCTTTGAGTTTACTCGGTAGCAGAAGTTGATGATGGTCCCGTACGATCGCCCGCATGTGATGGATGGCGTAGTAGGCACCCTTCTGACTGCCAGGCGGCTGCTTGACGCAGCAGAACGTCGTATTGTGGGAGAACACGTGCTTGCCGTACTTACGAATAGGCCTGGTGAAGGTGCCTCCAGATTGGGCGTAGCCGGGGAGAACATCATCAAGAACCTTCTTGACATTTGTGTAGTCTACGTTCGACTGACGGTCCGGGTCGAAATACGTGGCCATGGAATATTTGGGGCTTAGGAGGATGAGCGTGCAACGTGTGTCACTGCAGAAAACACGGAATGTTAAAAGAAAAACGATCGAAATGTTACGGGCCGGTTGAGGGGAGGACTTACTCGGGAAAGTAAGGCACGAGGAAGTTATCCTTATCTTGGTTTGCTAGAATGACGCCTTCGAGGTAAGAACTCACGACTTGCCGGTCCCCAGCGCTGCCCAAGATCTTGGCACGCATGTAGAAGGGGTCGACTATCACGATGTCCGGGGTCTTGTCGCGAATGATCCGCATCTCCATACTCAGCGAAAATAGCCGAACGAAGGTGTAGTGCAGCGGATGAAGGTTCAACATAGCGTGGATGTCATCAAAACGCAGAACGATCGTACGCCCGATGGAGTTATCCACAAAGCCCTTGCCCTCTGGCACCTTGGCCGCGAAAACCGGGTATGCGACATCCTTATCCCTGAGACGCCGCTTCTCCAAAGCAAGAACACTATCATGCAGACTCCGCATAGCACCGGTTGCAGCATTGAGCATATTTGTCGGTAGCATTGCCCTACCCGCCACATGCACCCTCCTCGAGATATCCTGCGGTGAAGGTGGCCCGTCCTGAGCACGGATCGTACTCGGTGCCGGCTGGCTCGCACCCTTCTTAGTCTTTCTTTTGCGTGCCTTCTTCTTCTCCTGTAATGGGACCGAGTTCTGCTCACAGACCGCCTTCTTGAGTGTGTTGGGGCTGATAATATTTCGCACCTCGCCTATCTGAGGCTCGGTGAAGTCGGCAGCTGGAGGCGTCTCCTGAGAGCTGAACGCCAGACGGCGCCTGTTGCAACTTGGCTTCTCCGCGGTACGGGCTAGATCGCACACGTCTTTTGTTGGGTTTGGTTCTTGAGAAGGAGGCCCCATGAAGTCGCCATCGTACCCATGCTCGGCAAAGTACTGATCGATGTTGCCAAATGTATCATCGTCGTCGTCGTCGTCGTTCTGATCCTGTGCCATATGCATGTTTGGATCCAGTGGCATAGGGATGTCCGGCACCGTTACGGCGGTCTTGCCATGGGGCCGACTTAGCGCCGGCACGACTGGCGGTGTTGTCTTTGGGGTGGTGTCCCCCGCCCTCAAACGAATCTGGCTCTTCGGCCAAAGCAGGGGCCAGCTCAGGCAGGCGCTGAGGGTCATCACGTCTTCATCGTCGGCCCCGACGCGTCGAATCGGAGGTAACAAGTCGTCGCAGCCTGGCAGCACCCGAACCAGTTGAACCCTAAACAAGTTGGGTGGCGTCTGGGTACCGTGGAACAAGGGGTTGCCCGGTTGAACGATTTTGCCCTTGGCGACATCGACCAACTCGTTGTTCACGAAGTGGAGGAGAGTGCACGGAACGTCGGCGGCGCCCTGCGAAAACATGTAGGGCGTCAGGGATGCCCAGTCAAAGGCAAGGAGATGAAGTCCTCGGCCGAGAGAGGCTTAATTAGTTACCGTGATGATGGCGTCGAGCTCGGCTAATGTCGAGGCACCGCCAACGGCGGGCGTGCAGTTGACGGAGGGGCCGCTTGCTGAAGAGGTGTCGGCCGGTGTACACCCGGGTGCATTAAGCTCCCGTGCCGGCATCGGAGACACCAATGCCGCCTCCGCCGGAGGCACCAATGGCCCCGCCATCGCATTATGCGAGTTGCTGGCCGTGAAGCTAGGAATCGGGGGCGGCCCCTGTTGGCCGCCCGCAATCCACGCACTCAACCCCGAGATCAAGGTAGGCACAAGGGCGGTGATCGTCGCTCCGAGTCGTTGTTCCACTTGCTCTTGGACAATCTCCGGAATCCGCGCCACCTGTGCCTTGAGTTCTTGAACCTCTCGCGCCTGGCTTTCCGAGCTGGTCTTTTTCTCCTTCCGCACACCAGCGGTATAGTATGACCCCCATTTTGTCGACAAGCCTTTGCCGGCCACACGACCAGCTGACGTTGGCTTACTGAGCTTATCCTTGTTCTTCATTACATTCAACCCCCTATTTAGAGTGGTGTCCCAAGGGTTGCTCTTAGTCGACTCCGCGCTACTGCTTTCAGTCGCCTGCGGAAGGAATGTGAACCATTTAGAAATTTGGCTTCATTAATTAGAATGCAACCATATGGAGCTAATTACGTGGGGGTGTATTCCTTACCAGAACAAGCTCAAGCGCCCTGGTCTTCAGATCCGTGGTAAGCTCCTTTGTTATCGGGTCCTCCTTGTACCGGGCCCTGACATAGTTCCTAGTCTACTTGTTACCGCTGTATTTCTCGAAGCGGGGCGGTAGGCCTTGCTCGGCACGGTCCGCGTCCTCCTTGTCCCATATAGGCTCCGCCACTCTGTAACCGCCTGGACCGAGTGTGTGTTCCCCTATGTTCAGCTCCCGCATTTGTTTCCCCCACTCACTTGATTGGGAGCTTGCGGTGCTCGAGCAATTGATCTTGAAGTCGTTGTAGTCATCTTCGGTGATCGAAGGATTTTTCTCCTTGATCTTCTGATAACTCTCACCTTTCTCGATCATTCTCTTCACATTGCTTTTCCAAGTAGACAGGGCCTTGCTCATCTTCGTGAGGGCAGCATTGTTCACTTTATTCCCTTTGAGGCTTGTGTTTTCAAATTCAGCGGGGAACTTGTATCGTTCGTGCAGCTTCGTGAAGAGGAGGTTGCGCAAATTCCCTCGGTTAGGATGCCTCAGGTTCTCGGTGTTGATCGAGACGGTGCTCCGGACAATGCACCCGAGCTGAAGCGAGTACCCCTTGACTATTCGTTCGGGCACCGTTGGATTCCCGTTGGAGTCCACTTCAGTAACTTCCTCCTTGAGGGTGCGGAGCACGATCGGGCGACGGTCCTTCCGTTGCCTCTTCGGTTGGCTGCCATCTGTGCGTGCGCCGCCATCATCAGTGGTGGCATCCTCGGCGACACCATCAGTGGTGGCATCAGTGTGGTCATCCTCGGCGGCACCATCCGTGGTCTCAGGATCGGTGGGGAAGGCGGCGGCCTCATACAAGTGAGGTTGTTCCTCCATCTCCTGGGACAGCTCCCAGAATGCCTTGCCGCCCGAACCCCCGGCCTCATCGTTGTGGGCCATGTTTCTCTCTAAATAGAAACAAAGTTTGGTCAAAAAGTTGGTTATTGTCAAGGAACAAGATCATGGTCTCATCATTTAGGGTTTGTCGACACCGAGGCATCCTAAAATCTAAGCTTTTATCATTGAGGGTTTTTCGACGCCAAGGCACCCTAAAAGCCTAACCTTTCATCATTTCGGTTTTTATCGACACCGAGGCACCCTAAAAGCCATGCATTAGTCACAAGTACGCCGGGGCACTTGATCCTACTTAATTAACTACTAAGATACCCCGGCCCATGCATTAGTCACAAGTACCCCATATGTCCTATTTTTAGCAAAGTCATGCTAAAATTCACGGAAAATTTTAGCATGACCTTTACTGAAAATAGGACATATGGAGTACCCGAATTTGCCGGAACGGAAGTTAATCGACATTCCGGCAAACTCAAGGGCCTCTCGGGGTACCTGCAAAATCATTATCCCAGGTGGACATGGATGCAATGTCACATGTCACATGGATCCCACACCCACAGGAGCTGGTGAAGCTTCATGTGTATTTCACGAAAACCAGCCTGACTAAAGAGCTTTATGTAGAAAACAAATCACTCCACCAGCTCACACAGGATCATCCCTCTAAGCAATTACTCAAAATGGGCACTAGCAGCAAAATGAACATTTTACAATCTGAACTTTTTTTTGTCATCTATGTGCTCATTTAACTTTGATCCAAATAGTATCAAAGTTCTTAGCAAGTAAGTAATACATGCCTGCTTGGCTAATTAGCAAGTAAGTAACTCTTACATTATCAAAGCTTGCCAGTTTCTGAAATCAATTACTGACAGGGAATAGCACAGGCACACAGCAAACCTATAACTTAATGATGATTATTAGGGAAGACAGGAAATGAGGATGGACAGAACCATATGTTTGGGAAATGCAAATAGAAGTAGTGCTATGAGAGTAATTTTTTTTCAGTTTTCATTGATGTTTCAAATTAGATCGGTGCACATGTGGCTGCAATTTCTATTGGTCATCCAAGATGGGTGTTCATAGTAAAGTACTATATAGTGGCACTAACATAACCAAGGATTGCTTTAAAAAAAACATAACCAAGAATCACCTTCCACGTGGCTTCTTCTCTTTAGCCTGGCTTCCTTCTGCAAAGTGGGCAAATACTTCTGTCTGCTGCAGTAGGTACTTCAGTTGCCCTTTCCCTTCTTGTTCTGTGATCAAAACCACGATGAGAATGCAATACACACCAAAGAATATCATATACAAGAATTGCAGAAATTAAAAAGGTCAGACCCACACTATCTATTCTTTCTTCATGGCAGAATATCATATACAAGCACGAATTTTGTTCACATTTATATAGCAACAAATATTTATACACTCATATAGCAGCACTAAGTATATTGCACTTAGAAGAAGATTTGCTTTTACATCCCACCCAACTTAACAATCTAGTAGAGTTGTGATTTATTAATATTGTCTTTCCTTTGCAGGTTCATGTCAAGTCGATCGAGGATTTCGCGCAGCTGGGTTGTTTCGATGAGAACCAAGACAAGCAGCAGCCCACCAAAGCTTCTTCTACCCAGCAGCAAACACAACAAGAAGAACTGCGGAACAATGTGATTCTAGTGCTAGTTACTACTGCTGCTGCTGGAAAGGGTGATGATTTGAATCTGATCAAAAGAGGAGGCTTCAAAGTAGAAGGTTGTTTCTGTCATGTTGAGGATTCAAGGAACCTGCCCTAGTGGTATCGTCTTGTTGTACAATTGTCCTTGCTACTGTAAATGGAAGGATCATCTATGCTTTCTCCAACACCCGGAGAAAAGCCACTACTTTGTTGCTAATGTCCTTGTCTCTATGAAAAGAGTAGGAGCATCATGTTTGGGGTCTGCGTAGTCAATTTTGAGAATCACTGTTGTGCCGAAGGTGGAGACGTTTCACTGAAATTTGGACAGTGGAAGGAAAGAACCATTGGAATTGGTGGAATCTGCAGATATGTTCTGTTACACTACATCATGTTAAAAGGGATGAGAAAAGTGACCACAATATTTCCTGTCATTACAAAAATAGAACTGAAAAGATTTCCAGATTTCATATCTAATAATGCCTGCTTTTTCTTTGTTAGTACAATCATCAAAACCATGAGGTATTTTTTAGAAGAAAATTGGTATATAACTGTCAGACTGTCAGTATCTACTATCTAATACTAAATTTGATGAAATTGCACTTCTTGAAATCTGCAGTTGTGTTGCAATTTCTTATTTGCGCATTTGAAATCTTATCTATCTTGCTTGTTAGGTACAGATTGCACTCACAGTTATAAATTTTTGCAGATGCACAATCATGATAATCTAGACTTAGCACCATGATGCGCATAAGGGTTGTGTGACGATCCTTGTATAAGTT
>NC_041384.1:64114894-64131497 GCF_002162155.2 Triticum dicoccoides | reverse complement strand
ATGACACCATTCATCCTTTCGAACGGCATCATGCTGTGCAGGAACGTCGGCCCGAGTTGGATGATATCCTCCACTATATGGACCAGCAGATGCACCATAACGTCGAAGAATGCGGGCGGGAAGTACATCTCAAGCTCGCATAGTATCACCACGATCTCTTCCTGTAGCCTTCTGAGTTGCCTCACGCCAATCGACTTCCGAGAGATGACGTCGAAGAAGTTGCATAGGCCAAATAGCGTTTCACGGACGTGCGTGTCCATGATCCCACGGATTGCAACTGGAAGTATCTGCGTCATCAGCACGTGACAGTCGTGAGACTTCATTCCGCTGAACTTCTGCTTCGCTGGGTCTAGGTATCTGCTTATCTTTCCCGCATAACCGTAAGGAAGTTTTACTCCTAGGAGGCAGGTGAAAAACTGCTCGATCTCCTCCTGACTTAGAGTGAAGCACGCGGGAGGGTAGTCATTTCCGGTCTTCTTGGCCTTTTTGCCTTTGCGACGACTTTCTGTGTCCTGCTTCGCCTCATCATCATCATCATCATCATCATCATCATCATCATCATCATCATCATCATCATATATAGCGTGAAGCTCCTGCCTGATGCCCATTGATTTCAAGTCTGCCCTTGCTTTTGGCCCATCTTTGGTCCTCTCTGGCATGTTGAGCAGGGTACCAAGCAGACTCTCGCACACGTTCTTCGTGATATGCATGACATCAAGGCTGTGAGGCACACGGTGGATCTTCTAGTACGGCAAGTCCCAGAAAACAGACCTCGTTTTCCATACCTTCAGCAGCGGCTCTGGCGCCTTTCGCTTCTTTCCCGGCTCTGGCGCGTTTTGCTTCTTTCCCGGCAGTGGGCAGTCTTTCCAATTTTTCAACAGCTTGTCTATTTCCTCGCCGCTCCTCGTACACGGGCGTTTTCGGGGTTCGGTTTCACCATCGAACAGATCCTTGCGTTTCCTCCACGGGTCATCATCGCGAAGCCACCTTCGATGTCCCATGAACACGGTTTTCGAAGACCCGGGATCTCTATCTAGCTGGCGATACGTTGTGTCATCCATGCACCTTACGCATCCAGAAAATCTGTGGACTACCTGCCCCGCAAGATATCCGTAACCGAGATAGTCGTGCACCGTCGTGAGCAGTGCGGCTCTCATAGGGAAATATTCTTTCTCTGCGGCGTCCCACGTATTGGCTGGCGTTTTCCACAGCGTGTCAAGCTCCTCTTTCAGCAGCCCCAGATACAGATTGATGCCGTTCCCTGGTTGTTTCGGCCCTTCAATTAGCATACTCATGTGAATGTACTTTCTCTTCATGCACAACCAGGGGGGAAGGTTGTACATCCACACAAACACAGGCCATGTGCTATGTGTGCTTCTCTGGCTGCCAAATGGATTGACTCCATCGGTGCTCGCGCCCAGCACGATGTTCCTTGGATCGTTCCCAAATTCTGGGTATTCGAAGTTCAACGCTTGCCACTGGCTCGCATCCTTAGGGTGACTCAGCATCTTGTCTTTTTTATCTATCTCTGGATCATTTGCGTCATCTTCTCGCTTCTTCTCCTCCCTATCCGCGTGCCAATGCAGGAGCTTTGCTACCTTAGGATCCGCGAAATACCGCTGCAGACGAGGAGTGATCGGAAAGTACCACACCACTTTTCGAGGAGCTTTCTTCCTCTTCTTGTATCGAGTGACACCGCACACCGGACATATGGTAGACTCCGCGTGCTCGTCCCGATAAATGATGCAATTGTTCATGCACACATGGTATTTCACGTGCGGTAAATTCAGAGGACACACGATTTTCTTCGCCTCCTCCAAACTGGTCGGGCACTTGTTCCCCTTGGGAAGACGTTCGTGCCAGAATGACATGTTCTCGTCGAAGCATGCGTCGGTCATTTTATGTTTTACCTTCATCTCCAGAGCCATGAGCGTTACTTTCAGGCGGGTATCCTCGGGCCTGCATCCTTCATACAATGGAGTAACCGCGTCTAACTCAAGTTGATCCATCTTGGCTTTCTCTCGGGCGGCAGCTCTTGCGTTATCTGTCTGCTTGAGAAGCAGCTCTTGAATATGAGGGTCCTGCACCCAGCCCATTGATGGTCCAGCATCGTCTGCTCCGCCGGCATCATCATCATGTCCTGCATCTTCTACATGATGACTGTGTACAGCATCACCGTCGTGATCATCTCCTGGGGATTCTTTGTCTTCTCGCCCCCCCGAGCCGCGGTGGTTGTCTTGCTGCCCTTCCTCATTTCTTGCCCGGCCCCCATGGACGACTTCGTAGTCATCTTCATCACCTTGGCACCGATAGCCATCCATGAAACCACGCAAGAGCAGGTGGTCCCGCACCTGCCCGGAATCCGGGTCCGCAATAAGGCTATTCAGCGTGCATCTTCGACACGGACATCTTATCTCCGTCTCGTTCTTTTGAAGCATCTCGGCCTTCGCGGACCTCAAAAACCTATTCACGATGCCTTCGGCCATCGTGCGGACCATGGTCGCCTGCGGGGTAGAGCAAAACGATATTTTAGAACCAAGAAAAAATTTGGCATGACTTTCCCTAAAAATAGGACCAAAAAGAATGCTTAATGCCAAAATTCTCGCCGAAACGGAAATGAATCAACATTCCGGCAAAATATTGGCAACTATCGCATTTCAAATACCGGTACACCTCCAAACACAAACACATATGCAACACCACAAACATATGCAACACCACGAACATACATAGATCTAGCTAGGGCATAAAAAGTGCATGTGCACATTGTTGTAGGGAGAACAACATAAATATAGCTTCCCCCCTTACTTACCTAGCAAAACAAGGTAACTTAACCACTTAATTTGAATGAATCTATGGTGGAAATGAGGTGAAAAAGAGGAGGCACCCGAGACAAGGAGGAGGCGGTGGAGAGAATGAAGTGGGGAGAAAGTGAGTGTGGGAGGAGAGGCTGTCCAAAATATCTTGTTGCTGCCCACTTACTAATGGCGCACCAACAACAAATGCGCCATTAGTAATCCAGGTTACTAATGGCGCACCCCCTGGTGGTGCGCCATTAGTACTTTTGCAAAAAAAAGGAATAAAAACAATAATAAAAAAATAACATTAGTGGCGCACCTTCTGGCTGGTGCGCCATTACTAGTTATAACTAGTAATGGCGCACCACCAGAGGATGCGCCATTAGTATGTTTGGACAGGCGCACTAGTTCAAAAAAAATTTGGTACTAATGGCGCACCGTGGGCAGGGTGCGCCATTAGTAGTTTCAACACTAATGGCGCATCAGAGGGTGGTGCGCCATTAGTATATACTAATGGCGCACCACATATCTGGTGCGCCATTAGTGTCAATTCCATCTATAGCCCTTTTCCTAGTAGTGACTGTCCTATGATATCCAGTGCAAGGATCGTCTATCAAGGGAACCACTCCACCAGAATTTCGCCATGCAGGACGTCAGCTGCTTGCAAACCTTCTTCGTCAATTTGAAACAGCTCATGCTGAAGGTTGGAATAGCCTGAATAATTGATTTTATAAGGATCTCTCTCCCTGCACAAGCTAACAGCCGTTCAGCCCACCCATGCATTTTGCTTCTTGATCTTTCACCAATATGCTCAAACGTATCACTTGTGATCCTCCCGACTGCAGTAGGAAGCCCCAAATATCTATCACTGAAAGTTCCCACAAGAATACTGAGAACTTGCTTAACTGCCTCTCGCCTATTAGTAGGCGTATTGGGAGAGAAAAAAATGGCACTTTTGTCACGATTGACTGCCTGCCCCGAACATGAAGCATAGATCTGCAAGATTCTATTGAGTCTATCCGCACTATCTGTAGTTGCACTGATGAATACTAAGCAATCATCTGCAAAAAGTAAATGGTTAACCCAAGGAGCTCTGAAGGACACCCGTATGTCTCTGTCAATATGAGCACCTCCATAGAACTTCAGTAAAGAAGTAAGCCCTTCAGCACAAAGAAGGAACAGAAAGGGTGACACTGGATCCCCTTGTCGAAAACCCCTCGAAGGTGTGAAAAAAGGCAGCAGCTCGCCATTAACTCTTACTGTGTATCTCACTGATGAAACACATTTCATAACCAGCCGCACAAAATTGGCACTGAAGCCAAGTTTCAACATGATTGCTTCTAGATAATGCCATTCCACACGGTCATAAGCCTTCATCATGTCTAACTTAACTGCACACGAATAGTTTTTCCCTTTCTTTCGTCTCCTCATCGTATGTACACTCTCAAATGCAACAAGCACATTATCTGTGATCAGACGA
Organism: Triticum dicoccoides; assembly: GCF_002162155.2. Classification (NCBI taxonomy): domain Eukaryota; kingdom Viridiplantae; phylum Streptophyta; class Magnoliopsida; order Poales; family Poaceae; genus Triticum; species Triticum dicoccoides. Next base: position 64,127,219 of record NC_041384.1, on the reverse strand, counting down.
CCAGGAACAAACGCACTTTGCTCCTCACCCACAACTATATCCATTAATTCTTTGTGACGATTAGTAATCATCTTCGCAGCAATTTTATAAGGAACTGAGCACAAGGATATAGGCCGGTACTGTGTAATGGATTGGGGGTGCCGTACCTTCGGTATGAGGGTAATTGATGTACCATTAAAGCCTGGCGGAAGTTCCCCTCCGTTAACAAAGTCAAGTATCGCCGGCACTAGATCATCTTGTATGAGTTCCCAGTGCCTCTGAAAAAACCCCGCGGTGAATCCATCAACACCCGGAGCTTTGGATGGCGACATCTGAAAGAGTGCTGTCCGTACCTCATCTGCCTCAAACGGTTTATCCAGGTCTGTGTTCATCTCCATCGTAACCCGTTCAGGAACAAACTGTAGCAATTCATCCATTACATTAAAACCTTGCGAGGTATACAACGCTTGGTAGAACGATTGTACCTCACTTTTGTCCTCGTCTTCAGAATTACAGACTGAACCGTCCGCTCTCTGAAGGTTGGAAATTCTGTTCATACGCTTACACTGAGCTGCTTGGGCCTGGTAATATTTTGTGTTGCGGTCGCCCTCACGCAGCCACGGCACCCTCGATCTCTGTCGTAACCACACTTCCTCCTACCGGAGAGCCTCCCGCAGTTTAACAACGACAGATTTCTCCTCCTCAGAAGGTCCCTTGCCAACAGACTGCTTTCGAACCATCTCAAGTTTTTTCTGTAATTTTCTTACAGTTTTCGCTAGGCAGCCAAACTCCCTAGCTCCCCAAGAACCCAGCTCCCTCTGCATACACTGCAAAGTAGCTGATATCGATGCAAGACCATGCCCAGTATGGTTCCGCCGCCACATTTCTGCTACAACATTGTCATACTCCGCATGAGACTGCCATATATCCTCATACCGAAATTGCTTTGGTCCCCTTTTATTCAAAGAATCACGAGTTTCAACAAGTACAAAACAATGGTCTGACTCTATAGAACTAATATGACGTACACGAGAAAGCTCGTATCTTTGCAGAAATTCGGCATTTGCTACACCTCGATCAAGACGGGCTTTAATATTATGTCCACCCGCCTGCCTATTATCCCATGTGAAGGGTACGCCTGAGAAGCCCATGTCCTGCAAAGCGCACTCTTCCAGAGCCTCGCGAAACGCCCGCATCTGCCACTCCGGTCTAGCCGCTCGACTGAAGTGCTCAGTGCCATACAATGTCTCGTTAAAATCTCCAACACACATCCATGCCTGATGTTGAATAGCGTGCAGTGTGCATAGACATCTCCAGCTATGATGCCTATCCTCACTCCTTGGAGCTCCATAGAACCCCGTAAATCTCCATTCGGGAGTACTATTATCAGCTTTCCGGACCATAACGTCGATATGACCAGAACTGAAGTTTTTGAGATCAACTATCATGTCTTTGGACCAAAACAGTCCAATTCCACCACTAAGCCCATTACTATCCACCGCAAAACATCCCGCGAGCCCAAGTGTTTGCTGTAATCTTTCCACTCTCTTCGCCCTAATCTTTGTCTCCATAACAAAAACTAGGGAAGGCCCTTCTTGCTTCACAATTTTGCGAAGCTCTCGAACTGCCTCGGGGTTCCCAAGCCCCCGGCAGTTCCAACTTAAACAATTCATTGGCTCCGGCAGGGCTGACTATCAGCCGCTGCCGAGTCTTCCGAAGTTGGTGGCGTAGGTTTCTTCTTCTTTGGATCAGGCTCAACTGCTGAATCCTCCCCAACTTTTAGCCCTACGTTAGAGTCCTTTCCACCTGAATTGAAAACCACTATATCCATATGCGCAACTGTGCCAGTACCATGATTTTTTGCACCTGCCGCCAATGCCTCTGGATCCACCCTCCTGTAGACCCTATTCTGCTGCGGGCCTCCCTTTCTTTTATTTGTATTCTCTCTATACTTTACTGGGGAAGTAACCTCAGCTGAACCCGTAGCTTTCTTCTTTGGCTCCTTCGCATCAGCCATGCTGTTATTTGAACTCTGCTGCTCTTTGAAGAAAAAGGGTTTTCCCCCGCTTTATAGATAAAGCATCACCGAACAACCGAATCCTGCCGATACAAACACACACACACACCACACACACCCAAGGCTGGATACAAGGACGCTGATAACAGCAACACTACCCCGACAAAATCCTAGCCACCATCAGATGAAACACAATCAGTACTACTACAATGATGTCAGGGCCCTCAACCGTGGGCGGGCCACCGCGAAGAGGAGAAGCCGAGTAGGACGAACAATGAGCTCCAAAGCGGCGCCTTCAGCAAGGAAACGACACCATCGTGTCGCCACCGCCCAATCCAAGGATTAGAGTTTCCCCCGGAGCACTCCGACGACAAATGAGATGCCGCGACGGCGCCTTCAAGAAGGGGACGACGCTGGAACGCCGTCGCTGTCGGCCTGGCAGAGCAGAACGGGTTTTCACCCCGACCAACACTCATCGTCACCGGATTGGATGAACGACCCACCCCGGTCAACACGCCGCGCACACGGCCATGCTGACCGGACAACGCCCGAGCCGCGTGCTCCGCCCAAGAGCACCCCGGCTACAACCAACCGGGCCGCCGCCACGGCATCCGAGCCCCACCCTCAACCAGGACACACCGAACGGACACGGCTGACCAGAACGAAGCGGAAGCTCGCCTTCCACCCCAAAGTCGACACCTTGGCATGATCGGTGACCTCGGCGGCCGGATCAGGGCCAGGGGAACTCCGGCGGCCACCCGCGGCAGTCGCCAGATGCAACGGAGGGGGCACCCCGCCCCTTCCCGGAGTCCCCTGCCACCACCAGTAGGCCTCGCGCGCACCACCACGCCATGGCGCCACCCCGGCCTGACGAGCCCGTCGGTGAGTCCAAAGAAGAGGGAGGGAGCTCACCCGAGTCCGACGCAGACGAACCGCCGTCGGAGAGAGCCGTCGTTGCCGCGCGCAGATCGGACAACCACCAGGCCGCAGCAGCGCCGCTGCAGACCACCCCACTCCGAGGTCAAGACCGACCTCGGCCACCGCCCCGCGCCGCCCGCCGCCATCCAGGAGCCGGATCCGGGAGGATCGGGCCGGATCCGCGCCAGCATGCCACCGCCCAGATCGGGAACCCCCGCGGCCGCCACGCCACAAACGAGCTCGCCGCTCGACGTCGCGTCCCCAACAGGCAACCCCGCCGCCGAACTCCGAGCCAGCCGCCGCGCCGCCGGCCCCGCCAAAGCCCGGCGCCCCCACTCGACCGGCCGTCTCGCGCCAGCCGCGGAGCACGAGGGGGAGGAAGAAGAGGCCCCGCCGCCGCCCCCACCGGCCGGGCTTCGCCCGCCGGCGTCGCTGGGCGGCAGCGAGGGAGGAGAGCAGAGGAGGGGGAGGTGGGTTGCGGCGGCTAGGGTTCCCCCTGGTCGCTCGCGAGAGAGCGACACGGGAGGGGAGGGAACTTCCGGCTTCCCATTTTCATGGATCACTCTGCTGCTCTTTTGATGCACTATCTCCTGAGGCAGCAGGTTTCCTGTCCTCCGGTGCTCTCAGACTTGTATTAAACGGCAAATCTCCATTCTCATCTCGAGTACCAGGCGTAGGACAGACAATATCCGCGTGGCCAAGTCGACCAGGAGAAACAAAAATTGGGAACTTGCTCATACTGCACATCATACCAGTCCCTCCCCTTTCTCTTTGCAGAGTCAATTAAGATCCAACGCCGCAAGGGTTTAGATACATCAGCTGTAACCCGGGCTCTCAGAAACCCCCCCACGGGATCAAACTGAACTGATTTTACCTGATTATCAATCTGTCTTGCCACCGCCAAACCCCTGACTTCGTTTTGCATGTTGAAGGGAAGGTTCAAAACCCTAGCCCACATCTGGAGTTTGTCAAAGCTGAGCTCCGACGGCCGCATACTATCCTCAAACTCAGTAAGTATCACTGCATGCCGACTTACGTGCCACGGAGATCCATCCCGCACGCGATCACGATCGCGTCGATTCTCGAACTCCGCCACGAAGATATTTTCCCCCGCCGGCTTAAAGAACAGCCCCCTAGGGTTACCCCATGCCGGCCTCAAGGCGTTTGCAATTGTCTGGATATGGAACACCTTGCGGTGCAGAATTTTCCCAGCAATCGCCCACTTCTGTTGATGCCCTTCCTCCAGATCATCCATCACCAGAGGGGTGGCTTCCTCCTCCGTGAGATCCAATCTACCCATGGCTTCCTCCATCTGAGCCCTCGCCGACCTGTCCGGCGCAGCCCCTTGCTTTCCTTTGTTAGGCTCTGAGGACGAGGCCATCCTCAGCCCTGTTCGTTGTGCGACTCACCGACGAGGTGTCAGCGAACGCCGCCGTATCCACCGAAACCCTAATCGCCCTTAGCGAGGGCTCCTAGTTTTTCAGGGAAAAAGTACTGGTATAATACATCTCCGTTACCGCGTAGTTCACGATCCAATAAACTGTCGCCAGCTCACTAGATACATCGAGCATACATGTGTTGTGTAGGAGTATATAACAGGGTGCAGGTAAATCACACAAATTACAACACGCAAATTGAACCTGCCATTGCACATTGCGTGGGATCATTTACACACACGTCTCCTCCACAGTTAGCGATGGCATGTCCCAAGCCATTCCACTTGCTGCTTCTGCTCCTGCAACTCCAGCTCATCGCCGTGAACTTGCTTCACCGTCCGGAGGCTGCGTTCACTGATCACACCCCGGCGTCGCCGGAGTGTCTGCCGGACCAGGCGTCAGCGCTGCTCCGGCTGAAACGGTCCTTCTCCGCCACAAATCACTCCACCATCGCCTTCCGTTCATGGAAGGCCGGCACGGACTGCTTCCGCTGGGAAGGCGTCCGATGTCATGGCTCCACCGGCTGCGTCTCCTCGCTTGACTTGGGTGATCGCGGCTTGGAGAGTCCCAACCTCGATCTCTCGTTGTTCGAGCTAACCTCGCTCAGGTATCTCAACCTGGCCGGAAACGACTTTCGTATGTCCGAGATACCATCCATCGGGTTTGAGCGGCTCACCAAGCTCACCCACCTCAACCTCTCAGCCACCAACTTCTCAGGCCAGGTGCCACGCAGCATAGGCCGCCTCACCAACCTCGTCTCCCTCGACCTTTCCTTCCGCTTCGAACCATCAATTGGGCCTTTCCACGTCGATGGCAAGTTTCACGCCGACATAACTCGCCAAGGGCAGCTCACACTCCCAAACTTAACAGCCATACTTGCAAACATGGGTGGTCTGAGGGAGCTCCATCTTGGCTTCGTGGATCTCTCCAGTCAAGGGGGTGAGTGGTGCACTGCTTTGGCCAGGTACACTTTGAATCTCCGTGTTCTTAGCATGCCATACTGTGAACTCACCGGCCCAATTTGTGGACCAATTGCCGGTTTACAGTCTTTGTCAGTGATTGACTTGCAAGTTGCAACACAATCATTTGACCGGTCCATTTCCGGAGCTCTTTGCTGAATACTCTTCTTTGAGTGTTCTTCAACTCGGTTATAATGACCTTCATGGATGGGTCCCTCCGTCTATCTTTCAACACAAGAGATTGGTGACTATTGATCTTCAGCAAATTCCTGGCCTATCTGGTACTCTACCCAATTTCTCAGCTGATAGTAATATTGAGAATTTGCTCATCGGCAACACCAATTTCTCTGGTACAATTCCAAGTTCCATCAGTAATCTCAAATCCTTGAAGAAGTTAGGCCTTGGCGCACAGGGTTTTGCTGGTGATCTTCCCTCATCAATCAGTGAGCTCAAATTCTTGAGTTCATTGCAGGTCTCTGGCTTAGAAGTAGTAGGATCTATGCCACCATGGATCACAAACTTAACTTCCTTGGAGGCTCTTGAGTTCTCCCTTTGTGGCTTGCATGGACCAGTACCTTCTTCCATATGTGAGTTGTCAAAACTGAGAATATTGTCAGTTTATAGTTGTAACTTTTCAGGGAAAATACCTCCATGTATTTTTAACTTAACTCAACTAGACACCCTATTACTTCATTCGAATAATTTTAGTGGCGAAGTGGAACTTAACTCGTTGTGGAAATTACCAAACCTATCTAACTTAAAGCTCTCAAATAACAAACTAAATGTAATAGATGGAGAAGATATTACTTCTTCCATGTCTTTCCCAAACATAAAGTTCTTGGAGCTAGCATCTTGCAACATAAGTAAATTCCCCAATGTATTGAAGCATTTACCTGGGATTTATGTGATTGACCTTTCAAACAACCAAATTCAAGGGCTCGTGCCACAGTGGGCTTGGGAGACATGGAGCAATTCACACCTTTTCTACCTAAACTTATCCCACAATATATTTACTAGTGTTGGCTATGACAGCTTTCTCCCTTTGGGCCCAGTAGACCTGTTGGATCTCAGCTTCAACATGTTCAAGGGGCCTATACCCATACCAAGATCCTCTGGCAGTGTGCTAGATTTCTCATGCAACCATTTTTCATCCATGCCACATAATATTTCTACTCAGCTTGAAAAAACTACAATTTTCAAGGCATCAGGAAACCAACTCTCTCGGGATATTTTACCGTATTTTTGTGGTACAAAGATACAATTTCTTGATCTATCTAACAATATCCTCCATGGCACAATACCCTCATGTCTAATGAAGGATGGAAATGCATTGAAGGTTCTAAATCTGAAACAAAATCAACTTCAAGGAGAGATGCCTCATGATGTCAACAACAATTGCATGCTTGAGGTGCTAGACTTCAGTGGAAATTGGATCCAAGGGCAATTGCCTAGATCTCTATCTTCTTGCAAGAAGTTGGAGGTTCTGGATGTGGGAAATAATCGGATCAACGATTCTTTTCCATGTTGGATGAGTGGACTTCCTGGTCTTCAAGTACTTGTCCTGAATTCTAACGAATTCTTTGGACAAGTGGCACCATCTGTTGCTAATAATAAAAACAATTGTCAATTTCCAAGACTGCGAATTCTGGATCTCGCCTCCAACAACTTCTCTGGTACATTGACAGACGGCTGGCTTATGAATCTAAAGTCCATGATGGTCGATACCTCTAACGGGATATCAGCGATGAAATACACATTTGAACTACAAAGGCTCCAACAAGAATATCAAGTCGCCACTATACTCACTTACAAAGGGTATTCCATCACACTTCCAAAGATCGCAAGGACCCTTGTACACATTGATGTGTCAAACAATGCATTCCATGGTAGCATCCCCCAAGCTATCGGGGATCTTGTTTTGCTCAACATTCTCAACATGTCACACAACTCCTTGACTGAAGGAATTCCGTCCCAGCTTGGTCGTTTGAAGAAACTAGAGTCTTTGGATTTATCCTCGAACGAGCTTACGGGAGTAATTCCACAAGAGTTAGCATCTTTGGACTTCCTTGGGACACTAAACTTCTCCAACAATATGCTGGAGGGAAGAATACCAGGATCACCTCATTTTCAGTCATTTACAGCTCATTTCTCAGGAACGATGGGTTGTGCGGACCTCCATTATCCAAAGAATGCAGCAATGATACAAGGCCATATACCACGGTTCATCCGTCGAAGGAAAACCCTACAGACATGGTGTTATTTCTCTTTTCTGGATTGGGATTCGGTGTTGGGTTTGCAGTTGTAATCATAGGGACATGGGTTCTCCCTATTAGAAAGAAAAGTTGAAATGGTGCTCTATTTTCATTTAGAATCAGTGGGGTAATAGGTGAGAAGATTATGAAAACATATGTACTACATAATTGGTAGTAGTTACTGTTTTTCTTAGGTGAGGAGGTAGTAGTTAATGTTGTACTGTTGTATTACTGTTGCAAGTCATCTGCATCAAGGCTTGTAACTTAAGGCTGGTCGTAATGGTAGTATCATAGCTAGTATCATGCATGCCAACTAATTTTTTTTATGAGGTGTCATAGCCTTAAATGAAGAAAGAGAGGATGAAGTATCATATCATGATACTGTATCATAATTAATGATATGCTACTGTGTGTCATGCATGGCAATAAATAAAGTACTACATAATAATAATATATGATACTATGCATTACGGAGGTAGTATCATACATTAGTATCATTGCATGATACTAGCATATGATACCCCCCATTACAACCAGCCTAAGGGGAAATGGTGTGACATGTTGTATCATGAAAATACATTATGATGTGCCTCTTTACTCAAGTCCTGATCTGAATTCATAGTTGGGTGAACGAATTTTCAGAGTTACAAGATTCCTTTTTCTCCCTGTAAAAATATTTATGCTTTTTTAGCGCAAGTTTTTCAGTTAGTATTGCAGACTCGAGATGATAATATACACTACTGTCTACTAAAGTGCTGAAGCAGGTCTGTAAGTTGGTAAAAGAAAACATTGGAGAATGATCCGACCATATACATGCACAGATTCAGAAAAAATGATGAACGCTGGATGCTTGCCTGGTACTTAGCGGTTCCGGTAGAAAATGCAATACGCAGAAGCACTTCTGTACCGAGTTTGCAAGAGAACATTGGTGCACTTCCAACCATACATTATCCCATCAGAGGTGTGTAAGTAGGTGCCACAAAGAAAAAGAGTCCATGCATGCATAATCCCACATTGGCAACTGCATACAACTACAAACTTCGAAGATAATAGGGTTAATTATCCTTTTGCCCTCAGTGGTGTCCATTGTGCTCAGTTTTGCCCTCAGATGCGAATTGTCCTCAGTTTTGCCCCTAGTCCGTGCGCACCGACTCGTTCCGTGAACTCTGCCGTCTCCGTCAGGTCAACCTTTTGACTCGGCCCTTACAGGTGGGACCAGGCGGCAGAAACGGCCAATTTTATTCAGACCGTTGCACGCGTGGCTTGTGGGACCCAGCAAAGAGCCGTTGAGCAGAGAGCCGTTGGCGGGTGTGCTATATAAGCGGGCGACAGCGGCGGTGACCACGGCGACAGAGAGCACGGCGGTGACCACGGCGAGAGAGAGAGCACGGCGGCGGGAAGCTAGCTGTGGAGGGCGCGGCGGTGGGAAGCTAGCAGTGGAGGGCGCGGCGGCGTTGAGATCCCCTTCGGCTCCGAGCTCCATGTCTTCCTCAAGCTCCCGCGCCACCTCGCGGATGCAGAGCCGGGCGCGTGTGGACATGCCTGTCTTCGTCTGTCCGCGGTGCCGGGCGGGCGTTGATCGAAGGGTTTCTCAGACACCGAGGAACCAGAATCGTCCGTTCTACGTGTGCAGCGAGAATGGGGTAAGAATCGGGGAAATTGCACCATTTTCGTCGTCGGGATGTTTGAGCAATGGGTTGATCTGTTTAGTGTTCATGCAGGTGACATGCTTCTTTCTTTGGGTCGATGCTCTGGCCAAGACTCTGATGAATGAACTGCAAGAAGAGCATGAAGAATGGTTGCGCATGCTGCCACGAACGGCAGTGGCCACACCACGAGCTCCGGAAGAAGAGATGGATGGCGAAGCACGCACTGACAGAGAGCTAGCTATTGAGCTTAGGATGTTGAAGAAGAAGGTTAGGAAGCTTGAAGATCAAGCACTACCAATACCCATTTGCAAATACTTTTGGGCATTTGTAGGTATGGTAATCGCACTGGTTGTAATGTTGAAAATGTATGGAAAGGCATGAATTATGAAGGAATTTGTAATCTTGAAATTGTTTGAGAAATTCACCTAGTTTAAATGTTGGTTAAAGTTGTTTAAATGTTGAAACAAAAAGAGAAGAAGTGACCAATATTTAAATATGTTGGAAAAAAAGAGAAGAAATTAGGAATTCAGAAACTTTTGATCAATGAAATGCAGCTCCCTGCTCCGCCTTTCTGTCCGAAAAAAAGGTTGCTCTTGGGCCAAATTCAGAGCGTAGAGCCAAGTGCAGGCTAGACTAATGGGCCAACTGCATCCAATTAGGCCCATTCAGGGGTTTTCTTGCGTATTTTTTTGTTTTCTATTCTGATTTAATTTAGGCAGTAAATCATAATGCTGAAACTTTTTGTGGAAGCTAATTGAATTATTCCGGAGCCAAACAATTAAGGTTAGAAATTTTTTGGAGCTGTTAATTAATCCAATTCAAATACACCGTGATTTAAATCAAAGACCAAAATGTCATGGAAAATGTGCCTCAGCTCTAGTAGAGGTTTACGCCAGGTGCCAAAATAAATGAACATTTTTTAAGGGCATTACATTGAGGAAAACATAATATGTATAAAAAATGAAGGGTGGAAAATGCACAAAAAATTGGTGCGGCTGGGGACTCGAACCCAGGACCGCGTGGGTATGTGGTGTTTAGGGCTGCGTTGGTAACCGCTAGGACAGATGGCAAGACTTTGACATAGGTAGGGAAGGAAGGTATACATAGTGAGAAACTTAAAAAAATAGTGAGACCGTGAATGTTTGCACACGCGTGAGAGTGGTTTTCCTTTGTTTTGGATTTAAATTTTGGAGGGTTGGAAGGTTGAAAATGTATGTTGCACTACCACATGATTTTGGTCAGAGTGGCACTTGGTTTAGGGTTAGAGTGGCACTTGGTTTAGGATTTAAAGGGAATAAATTTACATGTTAATTCATGACTTTTTGTTTGAATGAAACGGAGGGCTTCTCACCCCCTACGATTTTCATTAATGAAAACCACAAGTTCTTGAACTTCATGACTTGTTTAGGGAAGAAATGATAAGTTTGGGCACGGACATTTTTTAACACACATAATGAGATAGAACACACCGTACCATTACAATAACTTAGATAAGTTCACGGACAGTTCATGGACACATGACGAAACATGACACGACACGACATGACATAGAAAAGCAACAAAATAAAAAACCAAACATGACGAGCTTGACTCCGGGCTTGAACATCTTCATCTTGACCTCCTTCTTCCACCTTGGCCGCGCGCCCCTTCAACACCATCTTCATCTTCACACCTCCTCCTCGTCGTCGTAGGTAAGGGAGTGCATCTGGCCTGGAGCGGGGAAGATGCGCTCGTAGTTGGTGTAGATGTTGTAGATGGTGAAGAAGATGGCCTCGCAGCCGCACCAAAAGACTTGGCCGAGGAGCTCGCGCGCGTCAAATGGGTTGGTGAAGGTGACCGTGAGCAGTAGGAGGATGCCGCCGCGGTCACGAACCTCGTTGAGGGTGAACATCCTCGGCGAGCCCCGTGGGAGGTGGGCATAGCCGGCTCTGAGGAAGGCGCGGGTGAGTTCGACGGAACCCCTCCACCTTGAAATAGCCCACACACGGAGCTCCCTCTCCACGAGCACGCCCGGTGGGTAGCGCAGCTCCGGCACCACAGGCGGACGGCGGAAGGTCGGCCCGTTGAACTGCATCTTCTTCACTTGGTCTCGCTTGGGGAGGGCTTGGTCGCTTGGGTGTTTGAAGTTGGAGAGGATCGGATCTGGCTTGTGGGTGGGAGAGGAAGAGAGGCACCCCATTTATAGGCCTGTGGGTGGGAGAGGAAGAGAGAAAGGATGAGAACGGTGCGTGAATGAATCCGGACGCGTGTGTGTATCCGTTACGTTTTGCACACTTAAATTTTTGCACGAAAATGATGCATCTTTGATCGGGCAGTGCATGTGAACCGCTGCCCTGAACCACTGCCCTGAACCACCTAGCTCGCCTCGCTAGCCTAGCTCGCCTAGCTGGCCTAGCGCGCCTCGTTCGCCTCACTTGCATGCATGCACGTCGCCGCCTCCCGCGCATGCGCAAACCCACGTAGCCGCCTCCATGCATGCAAGGCCTGGAAAGGCTGAGACGGGCTATTTACTGCGATCTCAGGCCCAGACAACGAGACGGCCCAACGGTCCATCCAGCGCGTCCGATATTTGTTAAAAAAACAATCTCCCAGCCAATCAGATTGCATCTCGCGGATCGCCCCCCTCCTCCCCGCAGATTTCTTCTAGAAGGGTTAGATCGACGGCCCTTGATCACCGCTAGGGTTAGATGAACGGTCCTTATTCAGCGCTAGGGTTAGCGGGGTTTGGGAAGGGTTTGGAGCAGTCAAAGCTATGTTTGACCAGATTTCAAATGAGCATAATAAATTAAATAAAAATCAGAAAAATGAAAAACCTGCGCACATAGTCTTCTTATGTCATATACTAACGATTTAAGTTGATAAACAAGTTTTACATACATTTAAATGATAAGTTCATGTGTATTGTATGATATCTCGAGTATCTCAAACTCTCTGATATGAAGTGAAGAGAAGTGTTTTGGGGAAATGAACATGAAAATTTCAAAAAACTCACCACAGCTTCATTTTGGAGTGACTAAGAAGGATCCAGGCTTAGTTTTTCATTTTGATGTTTTACACTTGTTTAAATCTTGGTCAAAGTTAAGTTTGACCAGATTTCAAATGAGCATAATAAATT